>NC_090797.1:14722500-15022500 GCF_040054535.1 Antennarius striatus | reverse complement strand
GAATGAATAAAGAATACTCTAATAATCCTACAGGGAAATTACTTACCTATGTTAAGTACGCGTACAGTCATACGGCATACATTATACAAGAGTGCAAGAGAATACAGCTATCACAGTTCGACAACACACGATTCACACTAAATAAACACAAGAGACATATAAATATGACTGTATAGACAAACACAACAAAACCTAATAGCATAAATAGAGTGCAGAGATCACACAATAGCTCACATGCCCATACGCTGGCGAGGCACTCTTTCTCGATCTGGGAATAGCGTCGCTCAGTCTCGGTCAACGTCCTGGAACAGAATGCCACAGGTCTGAGGCCGTCTCCCTGCTCCTGTAGCAGCGCAGCTCCCAGGCCGAAGTTGCTGGCATCGGCGCTCACCACGGTTGGTTTGTTGGCGTCGTAGAACGCCAGCACTGGCGCAGAGGTCAGCATTTGCTTTACCTCCTTGAATGCTTGCTCCTGTTCGTCTCCCCAAACCCTGGCCGTGTCCTTTTTCAGGAGGCTGTTGATGGGGTGCATGACTCATGACAGGTCAGGGAGGAATTTCCCCAAAGAGTTGATCATCCCAATTGTCTGCCGTAGCTCTGTCAGGTTGGTGGGACTCGGTAGCTCTGTTATCGCTCTGACCTTGCTCATATCCGGCCTGATGCCCTCTTTGCCTATCACATGGCTGAAGCACAGGATCTCAGTTTTAGTGAACTGGCACTTACTTCAGTCCAGATGCTCTGATGGTTTCTAGCACTTTGCGAAGATTCTTGTCGTGGTCCTCCCTGTCCTTGCAGAATATCAGGATGTCATCCATGACCACCATAGTGCCCTCATGGTCTCCTGAGAGACCATGAGGTATATATACCATGAGGTAGGTATATATATATATATATATATATATATATATATATATATATTGGGGCGACTTCTTCGGGACTGGGATGATGGTGGTGGCTTTGAGGCAGGTGGGGACAACAGCCTGGCTCAGGGAGATGTTGAAGATGTCTGTGAAGACATCTGTGAGCTCATCAGCAGTCTCTCAGGACACGACCAGGAATGTTGTCAGGACCTGGGCTTTCCATGCGTTGGTCCTTCTGAGGACTTGCCTCACGTTGTCCTGAGAAAGTGTCAACGCCTGGTCGCCAGGAAGAGGTGGAGTCTTCTGTGCCGGGATGTTGTTGTCTGTCACAAAGCACGCAAAGTAGACATTCAGCTGATTCAGCAGAGTGGTGGAGCTGTCGCAGAACTGTGGAAGTTGGCTTGTAGTCCATAATGAACTGAATCTCCCGCCACATGTTCCTGGTGTCTCTGCTGTCGCTGAAGTGGGTGGCGATCCTCCTGGAGTACTGTCTCTTGGACACTTGTATGCCTCGTGACAGGTTGGCCCTCGCTGTCCTCAGGCCCACCTCGTCCCCAGCTCTGAGAAGGTTCTGGTGACCGTGACATCATCCATACATTTCCTCATGTATGCAGTGACGGTCTCCGTGTAGTCCTGGAGGTCTGTGGTGTTGTTGTGGGTGGCTGCATCTTTGGATACGCTCCAGTCTGTGATCAGGCCACACCCGTATCTGCCTTTTCTCAGGTATGACGACTCTTACGAGCGGTCCGTAATGCCGGCGTTAGCATAACAGTGGTGTGGTCTGATGCCCCAAGGTGGGGAAGAGCAGGGGCTTTATAGGCATCTTTATGTGTCGTGTCAACATTGTCCAGGATGTTAGCTCCTCTGGTGAAAAAGTGGTGGGTGGGACAACGGCCCACCTGAGTGGGAAGGACTTCTAACAACCCTCATTGTGTTGGGGGTTTGTGGGGGCGACTTTCTGCCCCAGCAGGACTATAAGTGTCTGGACTCAGTAGCAGTGAGTCACAACTGAAGGAGTCCTGACGTGGATGACTGAGACCTGCAGACATGTCTTCAACCAGCCTGAAGTAAGTTCTCCTCATTCTGCTTTGCTCTTCTTGACCTGCCTTTACCTGGAGGACTCCACACACTTAACTCTGACTCAGTGCTTTAGTTTGGAGTCATGGTCATCTTTATGTTGGAGGATGAAGTCCAATCCAGACTGCTTAGGCTCAACAGATCAGAATGTGTTTCCTATGAGTCTTAGCGTCCTGCTCATTCATTGAAGTGTCTTTTGGAACAGATGGGTTAGCAGTTAGCAGTAGCATCTTCACACTGTTAGTACTGACTCTATTGTTGTGTTATTGCTGGAAGATTTTTAGAGTAATCTTTCTCATCCCAGCACTGTCTCCTGTGCTCATGGATATGTTTGGTCCTGACTTCTTATAACTAAATGATATAAGAGCTAAGATGGTCGCAGAATTTAGGGTGAAGCGGGGAAAGGTTTCTAAAATGTTCTCACCATTAATTAAAAATCCCAAAATGCTTTGTGTTCATACTGACCCTGACACCAGTGGTGTGGAGCAGCAGTTTCGGATCTACGTAGCTCTTTTAGGCTCTTTTGGTAAAATGGTTGATGTTTTTTTCCCTGTTCTGTTTGTATGTAGGGAGGGTAATGGGTTTCCATCACTCTACCTTTTGTTTATATGTGAGGAGTAGGGGGGATTATGGTGGGTATCACCCAACTCTTTGTTGATATGTATGGGGGGTAATGGATTTCTATCACCCTACCTTTCTGTTATAACATGGTAATTTGTGTGTCCTCAGGTTTGAACACTACAAACCACCCAAGAGCGAGGAGCGGCCGACTCCTCCCGCCTCCCTCCTCGACCCATCAGAACTGGATCCCAGTGGGTCAACACCCGGCCCAGGGGCTCAATACTGGTTCAACGCGGCCGAGTTTGTTCCAGGACAGCCGTACTTTGGACGGGGTAAGTGATCCGTTGTGGATATTTTCTTAGGTGGGAGTTGGGCTGTTGTTCATGTTGGTATTTGATAAAACTGTTGTTTTGTTCGTCCATTGACGAACAAGTGGACAGCAGTGCACTTGTGTAGTCCAATCAGGTTGTAGGCGTGTGGGCATCATGGTGAACAGTATTTTGCTGTTTTGATGTTGTGGGTCGTCTGCAGCAGAGCCGATGAAGATGGCAAGCTCCGCCCCCCTCACCGAAGAGTGCGACACTGGCGCCGTGGAAACAGTGGAAACCATCGTTTGGAGACATTTGGAGTCTGATTTTTGCCATCCTGCGTCACTGGATGAAGGCTGATGTGTGTGTGTGTGTGTGTGTGTGTGTGTGTGTGTGTGTGTGTGTGTGTGTGTGTGTGTGTGTGTGTGTGTGTGTGTGTGTGTGTGTGTGTGTGTGTGTGTGTGTGTGTGTGTTCATTAATGGTTAAGAGCCTGTTGGATCACAAGCTGTCTGTCAAAGTGGGTGAACGGATGGATGGATGAGAGACGGATGTCCTTATGTCACAGACATCTGTTGAGATACTTCTTGTAGCTAGCATGAACAGCTAGCCTTAGCCTCCCTCCAGTGAAGGTGAGGTCTAGAATGTGGTAGCGCCCTCTAGTGGCATAAAAACAGCTTTTAACCCCCGACCCCTGGCTGTTGCTTCATTAGCTCATCGTCCCACTGACAGACACTCGTCTTCATCCTCCACTCTACATACTCCTCCTCCTCACCCTCCTCTGGCTCCGCCTCCTGAGTCAGACTCAACCAACTTTTATTTATATAGCTCTTAACCACATCAAGAGACATTTCAAAGCCCTTTAATAGACAGAAAAACCCAACAGAACCCTCCAGAGCAAACATAAGCCACAGCAACAGGACTCATTGGACCGCTAGCTGCTCAGGTCGCTAACAGCAGCTAGCAGCTGTCTGCTGTGGTGATGAGTACTGATTCACTGTGACATGTGACCAATAGTGATGTTTAAATGGAGGTGGCCCCACCCTGTCCAGGATCAGGAGGAACACGTGTTCACGTTAAACTGATGTTCAGGTGACGGTCCACTCGTGTGACCGGGTCGACACCAGAAGACCACCTCCTGATCCTCACGCCACACACACACACACACACACACACACACACACACACACACATACTTCAGCTGTAGCACCACAGACGGGTGTGACTTTTATTATCTCATGTTTGTACGTTGTTTCCTGGATCAGGTCAGAGCAGCCGACACACAGTCACTCCCTCCTGTGTAACTCCTTCCTATGTCGCTCCTCCTTTGTCACTCCCTCCTGTGTAACTCCCTCTTGTGTAACTCCTTCCTATGTCGCTCCTCCTTTGTCACTCCCTCCTGTGTCCACCAACGTCCGTAGGTCTCACGATGAAAGGACCAATGAGACGGTCAGAAGGTTGGTGCGGTCAGAAGGAACCCTCTCAGGTCCAGCTTCATCACCTCTGAGCTCCTCATGACGTTGCTGCGCTCACGTGACGTCTGGAGGTTCTAAACCAGAGGTCACCAACGCTGTTCCTGCGAGCGACCGTGCGCCCCCGAGCACCCCTTGTGGCGCCAGCGAGGCGTGGTCTAAACATATTAACATTAATTAACACATTAATGATATTGCAACTTAATTATTCAGCATTCTAAAATGATATTTTATTAAGTTAAAACATTCAAATAAAATACTTGATATCAAACTCGCCTCTCACCAAGTCGAAGGTCATTCGTGCGTCTACGCCTGACACACTGACCAGGTGATATGAGGAGTTAGCCTGCTTGTGCTTTTGCCCAAAAACCATGGAAGAAAACACAAAAGGACATCGTATTTTCAGAGTGACTGGGAAGAAGATTTCTTTTTTTACGTCATTCAAAGAGAAATGTTTGTGTCTTTTTTGTGGGATGACTGTTGCAGTACCAAAGCGGCACAACGTGGAGAGGCATTTCCAAACATGCCACAAAAACATGACTGTGAACTACCCACCCAGCAGCACTTTATGTACTGAGAAAGTCAGTGGGTTAAAGGCAGCTTCAGACAAACAACAGACTTTTTTCACAAAGCCGGTCAAAAAATCCCAGAACGCAATCGAAGCTTCGTCTAGAGCTGCCCGTTTTTTGATAAAGAACAATAAACCACTTTCAGATGGTGAGGTTTTTAAAGAAGCTATGATGCTTGTCGCTAAATAATGATTCAAAGATGAGAAACATGGTCGTGATGTCATCTCCGATGTCCAGCTTGGAGCAAGTACGATGGCTAGACGAGTGTCGTCTTTGTCTGCGATTTTAACAGAGCAGCTGGAGGCATCGCTGCTGGAGGACCCAGAGTAGATACTTGACCTCTCATTTTTAATGGGTTAATTGAATATTGTGTTGTATTGTATGAAAAGGGAGGTGAATTTGTGAATGTGATAAATAGGGATTGTGTAAAATGAATGGAGCTAATGGTCAGGAACAGAGTGTGATGTTTGAAAGGCTTAAGCAAAAGGTAAAACTAGTTTAGATAGGGTTAAACTGGTAGAACCACTGACTGCTCAGAACAGCTACATCTGTGGAGACAGTGGTTCACAAAATGACGGCCGCCGAGTGAAGATCAGATACCTGGGGTAAAATGGTATGCAAGCTTGCCAAAATAAAGATTAACTAAATTCCAGCCAAATAACCAAATTAAACAGTTGACAGATTGAACAAATGGTCTGTAAATCTGACTGAAGGTCTGACGAGACCATTTAGTGTGAATGCTGTGTTGTCTAACTGATAGCTGTATTCTTGTACTTTCTTGTGTAACGTGTGCCGTATGACTGTACTTGTACTTAAAAGAGGTAACAAATTCCGCTGTAGCATTATTAAAGTATTCTTCATTAGTTAGTTAGTTATTCATTTATTTCAGACAAGGCAAGGAAAAACAAAACAAAAAACAAACAAATAATCAACAACAAACAAAATAATTAAATAAGCAAATAATAAACAAAGATCATAACCCAACAATACAATTCTCCCTGAAAGGGAGTGGGAAGAAGAAAACTCATGTAATCCCACCCCAGTTCCTGATTCAGAGATCAACACACTGAGCTTCACTGCTACTTCGAAGATTCAAGGATAATCACACAATAATTGCATCATGATTGCGTAACCATGGGCAACACTGAAATTATCACATTGCAATAGCAATTCGACACAACAATGTAAGGAAGGCACGATATACCAACAATGGTAATGTACAATATACCAACAATGGTAATGGACAAATGCCAACAGCAGTAATTAACAAATACCAACGATGGTAAAGAAACACTGAGCACATGTTAACAAACAGAACAGCAGTTTGAGTTAAAGACCCTCATCTCTATACTTTGACCAGACATGATGTTTATATAACAGTTTGAATTGATCAGTACTTTGGCATTTCTTGTGTTGTGAGACCAGATTGTTCCAGAGTTTCACTCCGCACACAGACACACAAAAACGTTTATGCGTGGTTTGAGCTCTCGGCAATGAAAAATATCCAGAACCTCTCAAGTGATGAGCCCTGACTGGAGTTATAAAGAAATGTTGGAAGTTTGGTGGTAATAATTATTTGAATGTGTGTGATTGTTCCGGTGGTGGTCGGAGGGGCCGTAGGCGCAGATTGGCAGCCACGCCTCCGTCAGTCTGCCCCAGGGCAGCTGTGGCTACGTACGTAGTTTACCACCACCACGTATGAATGAGGTGTGAATGAATAATGGATCCAATGTAAGTGACTTTGAATGTCCAGACAAGAAAGCGCTATATAAATCTAATCCATCATTATTATTATTATTATTATTATTATTATTATTATTATTATTATATAAAACTATTGATGTATTATATTGTACAATATCATGAAATTTTAGCAACTTTGACTGCGTAAACAGGTTATGAGTATGTTCAAGAAAACCAACCTAGTGAATGTTCCACACTGCTCTTTTCTGTAATATGATCAGAGGATTAATTGTGTTCTGATAAGTATTCCCCCAAACTTCAACACAATATGTAAAGTACGGGAGGACCAAGGTGCAGTATAAAGTACAGAGTGCATTTCCATCAAGGTATAATTTTGCTTTATTTATAATTGAGAGGGTTTTGGATATTTTTGTTTTTATGTGTCTGACATGGGGTTCAGATCAATGAAGAGACCAACTGCATACTTTTTCTGCTCCAGTGGGGTGTGCTCTTGATACTCACACGTTCCCACTTCTATTTGTTGATGCTGTAGGATCTTCTGTAACATGTCCATGTCCATATTGGTGCTTGGTGTAGTCTGTGTTCTTGGTGTGTTTGGCATTGTGATGATGAGGAGTCACAAGCTGCATCAATGTCGATACTGTTCAAGGTCTTCTATGCTCTTCACCAGCAAGACTTCTGCTGCCAGCAAGACTTCTTCATTTTTCTTTGTCAAGTACTCGTTTATGAATACATTTGTGCCCTTTAGCTTGCACCCCTGTTTCAGCAGTGCCATTTTCTTTTTCCGATTAGTAAACCTTCTGATGAGCGCTGGTGGTCTCTCGTTCTTTACTGGTAGTAGGCGACACGCCTCGATGTGCTCCCGGTCCAACTCTATCCCCTTGCTCTGGAGATAGGAAGCCACCTGTTGCTCCACCGATGGTGTCTCCTGCTCGCTGGGCTCCCCGCTGTCCACGGCCACTGCACGAGCTTATGAGGGAGGCCTGATGTTGATGCCGGTGATGACCACATCATTGATGCGGGAGTATTGGTCCAGCTCATCCACTCGCTGCTCGAGATCCACAATTCGTTCTGGAGGCGTAGTAGTTTCACCTCCTCCAGGAGCCCCAGAAGCTGCTCCTGTTGTGTTCTGACCTCCTCCAGGAGCCCCAGAAGCTTATCCTGTTGTGTTCTGACCTCCTCCAGGAGCCCCAGAAGCTGCTCCTGTTGTGTTCTGACCTCCTCCAGGAGCCCCAGAAGCTGCTCCTGTTGTGTTCTGACCTCCTCCAGGAGCCCCAGAAGCTGCTCCTGTTGTGTTCTGACCGCAGTCACATCGCTGCACAGAATATTGAGAGAGTTTTATCTCCCTGAACTCTTCTGGTGTCGGGCTTTTCCTTGGTGGGGGCATTCCGGTAGTTTGTGAACTAAAGCATCCAGTGGCAGGGGATGCTCCAGCCTGTTTGTCAGGGCGTTTGCGTTCCCTGGCTCAGGCTCTACTTTGCAGCACCGACCGAGACAAGCAACAAAAGTCCACAGCGAAACACCCGGAAAAAACAGTCAGGCACAGTCAGGACTGTATGTATAAAGAAACAAAAATTATATTAAGAGTCCATTTACCACAAAAAACGTATTCAACGAGCAGCCACCTACAGCTACAACACTTCCTCTTCCTCTACAACACTTCCTCTTCCTCTACAACACTTCCTCTTATCTTGCCAGGGGGGCATCATTCAAGTCTTAAAACAACTTTTGAGAAAAGAGTGAAATTGTAAAAAATAGAAATATTTTTTAGAAATTTCAAATCAGCAGCTACTGTCTCACTATTCTTCACTACAGACGGAGGCCAAAACCCCGATGATTACATTCTTGGGGAAAAATTCCTCCGTCTCTCATCCATCCATCCGTTCACCCACTTTGAAAGACAGATGGGATCCAACAGGCTCTTACCCATTAATGAAACACACACACACGCACACGCACACAGACACAGACACACACACACACACACACACACACACACACACACACACACACACACGGGATACTTGGATGAAGGTGATGAAGGGAGGACACATCAGTACAAAATAATGGCTATGAGCAGCTTTAATAAAGAAAACTGAAGATCCAGCCTTCAGGAGTAAAACCTTACAGTTTGACAGTAAATGTCAGAGTGATCGTCAGGCTAACAGGAAGTGCTAGTGTGGTACACTCAAAATATATGGTCATATTTGTTTTTATTGTTGGGGATTAATGTTTACATATTATTTTACTGATTTATCAGCACTTTATTTTCACCAATTCTAATTGATGAAACATTTTTATATTAACGTCTGTCCTCCCAGATATTAATTTCGTCTTTATTTTGAGACAAAGTAACTCAGGCAGCAGGGAAACAGGAGGGCGGAACCTTAGTGCAGGTCGTGTTGCACCCAGGTGACTCTAGGTGAGGACCTCGGCCCCTCTCCTCAGAACAAACTGGAGATGCAACAAGAGTGGCTCGTCTCTCTCATTCCTGTGACTGTTTTCCTGTGTTTTCAGGTTAGTACACCGTGACAACCACAAAATGACTACCTCCTAGAGTTCATTATTTTTAGCATTATTGACATGCTTTGGTGGCGTTTCTCAACGTATAAAAGTAAGTTTGATGTTAGCTAGAAAACTCCTCCTAGCAAGCAAAGCCGCTTGGCGGGAGTTTCAGAAAATGGCGCCTACCTGTTCCATATTAGGCAGAGACCATTTGCATATGTGCACATTGCGTGGCAAGATTTTAGTTGTTTTCCCTCTTTTGGCCCTGCACACCTGACCAACACTGTAAATAGAGTGTTTCTGTTGGGATGTGATTAAACTAATACTATAGGATCTGTTTACTATGGTGCATTATGGAAATTACTTGAACAAGCAGATGCTTATATTTTTGAATGGCTATTTTCTGTTTATAAAAAGCACGGTTAGTTTCATGTGGCTTTCAGGAATAAATAGTTACAGTACGAAGGGTGAAACTGTATTTTCATCAGTTTTAAAGGTGTTAGTTTTACTGTATATGAGTCCATTAATATTCCCTATGCAATGAGTTTACTGTTTTAGATTACACCAGTCTTATACTACTGGCAGTAGCTTTCAGTGGATTTTGGTACAGTAAATGTGAAGTTGACTTTACAGCACTATATCTCATAGTAGCCATGGTAATAGCATAGATACCGAAAATGTGCTTTTGGGACAAAAGTAATGTACCATCTGAATCCCTCTGGTTCATGTTTATTTATTTTTGGTTTATTTTGAGTTTTAAGGGGAAAATCTTAAACTGTGATGTGAGATGGAGCGGAATACACTGTGTGCTGGAGTTGAAGCATGGACATATGAGAGCCACACAATGGACATTGAGACATGAACTTTATTGTATTAGGGAGAGATTAGGGACATGAATGTTTATCGTAATGTTGTGAATAATTGTAAAATAAAAAGAACATACTGGAGATGCAGCAAGGGTGGTTCGTCTCTCTCATTCCTGTGACTGTTTTCCTGTGTTTAGGGTGGGAGGCATACAGAACCACCATTCATTTGTTATTACGTACCTCAGTATTTGGGACCGGTAACACTAACAGCTGTCAGTGATAAACAAGTCACACCAAAACCCACAAAGAAACTTGTGGGTTTTGTTTATTAGCAATATTTGAAAAAAGTTAATTTGTTAAATATTATTTTGACTTATTTTTGTTATTTTAGAATTATACCTCCTACATGAAACGCACAAGAAAGACTAACAATAAATGTCAAGGTAATGTTTAGCAAGAGCGCCATGGCTTGAGGGACTTTTTCTCTTTCATTTATTGATGGCCTGTCACAAAACAGGGTGGGAGCTACCGTCCATTAACTTAGAAGACAGTCCATTCTACTTTCTAATATAAATGTTTTAAAGGGGGTGGGGGTGCAGTGGGGGAGGGGGGCTGCTATAGGTACATTTGACAGAAATCGTCCAGGTCCTCATTAAATAAGTCCCACTCATCCTCGTCGTCGGTCCCGGCGGCCAGCAGCATCAGAAGCATCTCTCTCAGGTTGAACGTCCCCATCTCCTCAACATCGATGCCGAAGGAGTCTGTGCTCTCCTGCTCCTCAAAGATGTTCCACAGCGGAGTCCGCCTGGAGTTCTGCTGGGGACACACACACACACACACACACACACACACACACACACACACACACACACACACACACACACACACACACACACACACACACACACACACACACACACATCAGCCTTCATCCAGTGATGCAGGTTTGCAAAAATCAGACTCCAAATGTCTCCAAACGATGGTTTCCACTGATCAGTGCTTCCACTCAGCCAGCAGAGGGCGCTGCTGTGGAGATGCTGCTGTTCTTGGCAGACCTTCAACAGAACCAGTGGACTGGTGGCCCCTTACCATGTTCCTCTCATTGGATCTGGGCTGCTGGCGCGGGGGCTGGGCCTCCTCCAGTCGTCCACCAGGAAAGGTGTGTTTATAGAAACAGTTGGCGCCAAAGGGACATGTGCCACGCCCCTCATCAAAGTACCGACACGGCTTGTTCCTGGAGGAGACAGAGAAGACTGTCAGGGATTCAGACACATCAGACAACACCGCCCACTCCACAGCCCAGATGTTCTCCCGCAGATCTACTAGTATAACCCCACCCATTTGTGTAGCCCCACCCCTTAACCGTTTCTGGCCTGGCCCACTTACCGCATGCCGTCTTTGTATTTCTGGAAGAGATTCAGCTTGTCGTCCTTAACTTCCACCCAGTACTCACTCGGGATGACAAAGTTGGATGTTATTCGACACTCTGGGCAAGATCTGGAAATAAGTAGAAAAAATGGTTGTACCATCTGAAACCGGGAACGTTCAGGAAGAAGCTCCTCTGAAGGAGATTAAAGAACAGTCTCAGTAGATGTTTGGTGAGAAAACGGGAAAACGTCAATTGAAAAAAGTCTCTGGTTGGTTCACAGACAATGTGATGGAACACATCGCTAAACCTCGTTCAAAGTACCTCTGAAACATATTTAGATAACATTTTTAATGCTTTTAATGCAAGAAGATGAATAAATATTTGTTATCCAAAGGTGTTAAAGTCGATCCACTGGACGTGAAATGCGAGTTTCACCTTTGCATGCTAATGAGGTATAATTAGCATGACACTCATCACCTGGGTTAATCTGCTGACACAATCTTTTTGGGAGTTTTGAAACTCCCAAAAAAGATTGTGACCCTTTGTATACTACTGAGGAAGATTAGTATACAAAGGTGAAACGACCCCCCCTCCTACCATCACACACTGACGACTCCACAGACGATCTGACTCACTTGATGATGTTGCTCTCAAACTGCTTGGCCCTCCTCCACGTCCTGATGCACTTCAGGCAGTAGCAGTGGCTGCAGTTGGACAGGATGCCGAAGCGCCGCTCACTGGGGTTGGCCTTCTCCAACACCACTTCCATGCACACACCACACATCTTGTCCTTGCTGCGCTGGATGGCGAACGAGAGCTCCATGTCCTTTTGGGCCTCCATGCACGCCTGTGGACAGGTGCAGGAAGTGTGTGTATGTTACCATCGTGTCAAAGGAGTGTGTGTGACAGCTTGTGTAGTGTGTCAGCAGGTCGTTACCTTGGTGTGCTCTGAGCGCTGACTGATGTCAGTGGGGTGGAGCACTGGGTGGCCACACATGTCACACACTTCGCCATGGAGATAGGGACAGTTGATTCCATTACGGCACTCTCCCACAGCGGCATAGAAGCAAAGCTGCTTCCTCAGCTCCCTGTTTTTAGGTGCGGCGCCAGCGTCGCACTCTTCGGTGAGGGGGGTGGAGCTTGCCATCTTCATCGGCTCTGCTGCAGACGATCCACAACAACAAAACATCAAAATACTGGTCAACATGATGCCCACATGCCTACAACCTGATTGGACTACACAAGTTCACAGTTCACCACTTGCTTGTCAATGGGCGAACAAAACAACAGTTTTACCAAATACCAAAATGAACAACAGCCCAACCCCCACCTAAGAAAATATCCGCAGCCCTAAGTCTCCTCACAAGGGGACGTAGGTGGGATCTAGTGGTTCTCCCCAACACACCACGCGGATCACTCACCCCGTCCACAGTAAGGCTGTCCTGGAACAAACTCGGCCGCGTTGACCCAATCTTGAGCCCCTGGGCCGGGTGTTGACCCACTGGGATTCAGGTCTGAGGGGTCGAGCAGGGAGGAGGGGGGAGGCATCAATGTCTGGGGGGTCTGCGGCTCCTCGCTCTTGGGTGGTTTGCTTTGTTCAAACCTGAGGACACACAAGTTACCATGTTAAAACAGAAAGGTAGGGTGATAGAAACCCACCGTAACCCCCCCACCCCTCACATATAAACAAAAAGTAGAGGGATGGAAACCCATTATCCTCCCTACACACAAACAGAACAGGGAAAAACATCAACCGATTTTCCAAAAGAGTCTAAAAGAGCTACATAGATCTGAAACTGCTGCTCCACACCACTGGTGTCAGGGTCAGTATGAACACAAAGCATTTTGGGATTTTTAGTTAATGGTGAGAACATTTTAGAAACTTTTCCCCGCTTCACCCTAAATTCTGCGACCAGTGCTCCTCGTCTTAGCTCTCATATCATTTAGTTATAAGAAGACAGGACCAAACATATCCATGAGCACAAGAGACAGTACTGGGATGAGAAAGATTACTCTACTTTACTCTGACTCACACTTTACTCTGAGTCAGAGTAAAGTGTGTGGAGTCCTCCAGGTAAAGGCAGGTCAAGAACAGCAAAGCAGAATGAGGAGAACTTACTTCAGGCTGGTTGAAGACATGTCTGCAGGTCTCAGTCATCCACGTCAGGACTCCTTCAGTTGTGACTCACTGCTACTGAGTCCAGACACTTATAGTCCTGCTGGGGCAGAAAGTCGCCCCCACAAACCCCCAACACAATGAAGGTCATTAGAAGTCCTTCCCACTCAGGTGGGCCGTTGTCCCACCCACCACTTTTTCACCAGAGGAGCTAACATCCTGGACAATGTTGACACGACACATAAAGATGCCTATAAAGCCCCTGCTCTCCCCCACCTGGGGCATCAGACCACACCACTGTTATGCTAACGCCGGCATACAGACCGCTCGTCAGAGTCGCCAGACCTGTGAAAAGGCAGATACGGGTTTGGCCTGATGGGTCGTCAGAGGCACTCCAAAACTGCTTCTCCACCACAGACTGGAGCGAATCCAAAGATGCAGCCACCCACAACAACACCACAGACCTCCAGGAGTACACGGAGACCGTCATTGCATACATGAGGAAATGCATGGATGATGTCACGGTCACCAGAACCTTCTCAGAGCTGGGGACGAGGTGGGCCTGAGGACAGCGAGAGCCAACCTGTCACGAGGCATACGAGTGTCCAAGAGACAGTACTCCAGGAGGATCGCCACCCACTTCAGCGACAGCAGAGACACCAGGAACATGTGGCGGGAGATTCAGTTCATTATGGACTACAAGCCAACTTTCTCAGTTCTGCGACAGCTCCACCACTCTGCTAAATCAGCTGAATGACTTCTTTGCGTGCTTTGTGCCAGACAACAACATCCCGGCACAGAAGACTCCACCCCTTCCTGGCGACCAGGCGTTGACGCTTTCTCAGGACAGCGTGAGGCAAGTCCTCAGAAGGACCAACGCACGGAAAGCCCAGGTCCTGACAACATTCCTGGTCGTGTCCTGAGAGACTGCTGATGAGCTCACAGGTGTCTTCACAGACATCTTCAACATCTCCCTGAGCCAGGCTGTTGTCCCCACCTGCCTCAAAGCCACCACCATCATCCCAGTCCCGAAGAAGTCGCCCCCATCCAGCTTCAACGACTACCACCCAGTTGCCCTCACTCCCATCCTTATGAAGCGCTTCAAGCGGCGAGTCATGCACCACAACAAGTCTGCCCTCCCTTCAACCCTGGACCCTTTTCAGTTTGCCTACCGGTCCAATCGCTCGACCGATGACGCCATCTGCACTGCCCTAAAGTCAATCCTCACCCCCCTGGAGACCAAAGACTCATAACCAGAATGCTGTTCATTGACTTCAGTTCAACATTCAACACAATCATCCCCCAGCAGCTCATCCACAAACTGGACCAGCTTGGAGTTGAAGAGATTTAAATACATGCTGTTCATTATTTTGTTGGCTGCATAAATATTTAGTTTTAATCATGCAATAAACTTTTCTATCACTCTGTCTCAGTAAATTTCCACACACTTGTACTCATCTAATTACACACACACACACACACACACACACACACACACACACACACACACACACACACACACACACACACACACACACACACACACACACACACACACACACACACACACACACACACACACACACACACACACACACACCTTACAGCTGCCAGCCACGGACAATTAACAGCTTGGACTTTACAACTGAGGTGTAGATTTTGGACAATTTCAGTGTGTTTTATTCTTGATGAATTAAATATTATGAGTGGTTTTTCCTGATTTTGAGTGTTATGATGCATCAAAAATGTTAAGTGCACTTTAGTCAGTCAGTCACCCTCAGATTACCACCGCTATATCCGCTGCAGCGGGTCACGGGGAGCCGGAGCCTATCTTGGTAGCATAGGGCGTGAGGCGGGGGACACTCCGGGCATGACGCCAGTGCACCATGGAGCCACACACAAAGCCAGACAACCATGCACACACACACTCATTCCTACAGGCAATTTGGAACGGCCAATCAACCTGAAGCGCATGCTTTTGGAGGTGGGAGGAAGCCGGAGAACCCGGAGAGAACCCACGCAGACACGGGGAGAGCATGCGAACTCCGCACAGAGTGGGACTGAAACCCGGGTCCGCCAGCAGCGCTAACCACTGCGCCACAGTGCCGCCCTTGCACTTTAGTAGTTTATTTAATTTATTCTGCAGATTGTAAATGTGGCAGGACAGTGCTACACTCCCCACCGTGAGGGGGCAGTATGGCAGACAATCAGCGAGTGGTTCCGTATAAGTAGACCTGGTCGGACCCTTCTCCGTCCTTCTTCCGCTTCCTCTTCCTCCTTTACGGAGCCGACAGCTGGGCGTGGCAGCGTCTTGCGGTCAGCAGTTTAAGTTGCAAAATAAGGTAGGCATGCTCGCTCTCCTCGATTTGCTCAATGTATGGGCCCCGTGTTTACTCCGGTTTTTGCCCCGTCCGGCAGTGTGGTGTTACTGGGACCTGGGCTGTCTCCCTTGGGCCGGTGTGCGTGCGGTGCGCTTTCTGAGGGTAAGACGCTTAGTTGTCTGCCTTTTTATATCAAGCTGCTGATGGTCTGTGTCGCCATGGATGATGGTTCTCTCTCAGAACCATCTCTCCTAGTCTGGGCTGCGGGCTTCCTCCTCCTGCCGTGTGCGACACCTCAATCCTGCCCTCCGGTAGGATGTTTATTTGTAACTTTTGTTATTTTGTAATGTCCTATATTCATATTTTAAATAGGTTAATTTGTTTATTTTGCAGTGTGCGGCCATCATTGCCGCTGTGAGCCTCACTGCTGTTTTGGTTCTTGGTTCCTCGTTCTTCGTTCGTCGTACTTCTTCCTGCGCCTGTGTGTCTGCTCCGGGGTTTGGCTCATCTAAAGGCTTCAATCACCGTAATTCGGCGCTGATTCGGCCCATATCGGGCCAGGCCCCATTCACGGTGGTCAAGGCTGTATAATACGGCGTTCTCCAAAGTCCTCAACGTGAGCCAAGGATGGGTGTCCCGACCCTCTCATCGATGCTGAGCCACTACCCCTGGAGGGTGGTTTTAATCGGAGTGGCAGACTCTCCCAATTTCTTGTTTATTCATCTGTTATTTCTTTCGTTGAATTATTATTGATCAGTTTGGTGGGTGATATTTGATTTATTGTTTAGCAATCTTTTTTTATCCTCTTTTTGGATAATTAGTGTGTTAGACAGTTTATTTTGGGTTTACTGATATTTGGTTATAGTGTGTGAGGGTTGCCTTGATCTATTGTTTCTAATTGTGTTCTTTTTTACTTTGACAGGTGCTGAGGGCCCAGAGCGGCAGCGGTTCCCCTGGTGGTGGTTCCTTATTCACGTTGTTGGTTTGCTGTGTCACGGGTGCAGTGTAGTTTTTTTTGGATCTCTCCCCTTTTTGTTACAGCTGTCGTGGTAAACCCCAGCCCTGTCCCTTGTTGGTAATTCCTCATAACACTCGTTATAATCATATTCGTAGTATTCATTTAGTCTGTCCTCATTTTAAAATAAATGTTTACTAAAATTATATTTTTTAATTGGAAATCACACTCTTCTCCTGTGGAATGTTCTCGAATCGTGTGCCTTGGACCAAATTGAAGCCTGTTTATCGGTAAATCTTGTTCATATCCTAGGGTGAAAGTCCCCAGGTGGCGTTGTCGGCAACGGCTTCATACTTCTCGCCTTGCCACATTAGGCTCACCTTTGGTCTACCCACAGACCACTCAAAACAAGTCCCACTTGGACCTCACAGCCTTTCTGAGGCTCACCCTGGTCTCCCTAGACCAGTCAAAACAAACCTCTCTCTCACGAGGCCTTCAACTTTTCTTCTCCAGCTGCTGTCTTAGTTTCTGGCTCTTTCCCTTTTAGTCCTAATGCCAATCACAATCCCATTTTGCTGCACTTCTCTACCTGAAGTTCTTTTGCAGCAGCTGCCCATGTGCACCTGGAGTTTCAGCTGACACATTCTCACTGCGCCACCAACTCTCACACGTTCTGTCTCTGAGGCGTATCAGCAGCAATGCCTATTTACAGCATCCAACTACGCTTGGTGACTTCAACTTTGGACATTTTTATTCTTTGCCAAATCATTGTAAGGAATCTTAAATGACCTTACCTTTAGTTGGTCCGTAACTTCACAGAGAGGATGCCCCTCAGAGCCAGCACCAATCCCTGCTCTCCCTTCAGAGATCCTTTAGTTGATCCTCATCCTGCCTTCAACGCCAATTATGTAGTAAAAGTTTTATATTCCAGCAAAAACCAAAATAAAATGCAGATGCAACACGAAGCAAAGTCCTTTCAAAGCTTCTTTATTCCGTGGGTTCTTGTTATTGAGGTAAAGTAGGATCGTCATAAGTTTAAAAAGTTTGTTCCTGACAACAAGTCTAATACAGATATCCGGGCTCTCCACAGTCCCTGACTGCTGGTACGACACGGGTCTGACATCAGACTCAGCTGAAGAAGAGCAAATTCTATCTCTGCCCGGTCAGATTTAAACAATTCAGATTAAGAATATGCATGAGGGGATGTGGTGTCTTCTGGACCAATCCGATCGTGACAGGTCTGAGGACACATCTTCTCGACGTAGTTTCTGTCTCCGGTCTCATCCTGTAAACAATCCTGAAGGAGGTAGAGCCGCTGGGGGCCTTCCTGAGCAGGTAGGAGGTGTTACAGCTCCAGGTGAGGTCCTCAGTGAGATGAACCCCCAAGTACCTGTAGCTGGAGACCACCTCCACAGCTGCTCCTCTGATGTGCAGGGGGCGAGGGATTGTCTCCTCCTCCTGAAGTCCACCACCATCTCCTTGGTCTTCCCCACGTTGATGCAGAGGTTGTTGTGTCTGCACCAGTGCACCAGGTGCTCCACCCCCTCTCTGTATCTGGACTCATCGTCGTTCTGGATGCGTCCCACCACTACTGTGTCGTCTGTGAACTTTACGATACGACAGCTCAGGTGTTTTGCTGAACAGTCATACGTCAGTAGGGTGAACAGGAGGGGGCTGAGCACACAGCCCTGTGGGGAGCTGAGGGCGATGGGGGAGGAGACCGTGTTGTTGACCCTGACAGTCTGTGATCTGTCTGCCAGGAAGTCCAGGACCCAGTTCCCTGTGGTGGCAGACAGTCCCAGCTCTGACAGTTTCTGCACCAGGCGGGGGGGTGATGGTGTTTAAAACAGAGGTGAAGTCCAGGAAGAGCAGGAGGATGTAGGAGTCCCTGCTCTCCAGGTGGGTGAGGGATGTGTGGACCACAGAGGAGATGGCGTCGTCGGTGGAGCGGTTCCTCCTGTAGGCATATTGGTGGGGGTCCACCATAATGTCTATGGAGTCCTTGATGTGGGCCATGACCAGCTTCTCAAAGCACTTCATGACTATCAGGGTGGGGGCCACCGGCCGATAGCCATTCAGCTCCTTCACCGAGTGGCCTCTGGGGACCGGGACGATGGGGGCGGACTTCAAGCAGCTGGGGGCCGTTGCTAGCTGCAGTGAGGTGTTGAAGATGTCTGTTAGCACCTCTGCTAGCTGGTGGGAACAGTCCTTCAGCTCCCTCCCTGGGACGCCGTCGGGGCCTGCAGCCTTGCGAGGGTTAATCCTTTCAAGGGTCCTCCTCACATCCTCTGTGGTCACACTGAGGGGCGTGTCGTTGGGGGAGGGGGGTAGTTTGGTGCTGGGGGGGTTGTTGGGGTCCTCAAATTGACATTGACATGATAAATAAAATGAAGACATGAAAGTCAATGTTCAATTCTTTATTTTTTCTGATTTCATGTTTCTAACTAATACCGCTGTCTTGGACACAGAATCTGGCTTTTTGTGGTTTACTCAATTATTTTACACTGAGCCACAGTGGCTTGGTCTGACTACCCCCTAGTGCAAGCCCAGGAAGAGACTGGACAATATCCTCACCTCCATCCTTTAGTCGTCTTTTGACAAAATCCTTCAAAGAGTCAAATGACGACATCTTTGTTCATGGAACTAAATAACAGAGAAACTAACGACTTCCACAGATAGCAGGAACGTAGAAAGCTAAGGCTAATAACGAGTATTTGTTGACTCCCGCTTGTTGTCCCCCCCAGAAAAACATCCGACTAGGAACACATCTAAGCTGTTATTTCTGCTCTAGCTGTATGTATGGATTCAAATTCTACTTTTTAATATTAATAGAAATTGAGAAATCTACTTCGATTTTTTTACATTTCACCAGGAACTGAAAAAAAATAGGGGACTATAACTGGAATGAAATGGGGGCGGCAGGACATCGGTCCACATTGGTTTAGGAACCGGAGGAGGATTAGTTCAGGACCAGCGTGTGTGGAGTCTGAACCGGTAGCTGGAGAGATCACGTGAACATACACACCCCTGTGTTTATTTGATGTTTGTTTACAGACCCATATTTACTACTGCTGACGTCACTGGTGCTGACCTGACCCCATCGTGTCTCCGCTCAGGATCACGTGCTGTAACATAATTTGACCAGTAGGGGGAGCTCTACACCTGCATTGAGACACAGCAGAACAAGAGGTTATTCTAACCTCTGACTGTAGAAACTTCATTATTCCACTATATCCACAAAAACAGAAAACATTGTGAGAGTAATATTGTGAGAGTAAAGCATTTCCATGCTAAAAAACAAGGATAACAAAGTTAATTTACAGCTGATTATTCTGAAGGAAAACACTCATGAAGGAGGCTGAACTAAAAAGGGGGGTCTTCAGTTTGTTCTGGAATGTGTAGACTGGACTCTGGAGCAATGGTCACGTGGTCTGATGGGTCCAGATCCACGTGGGTTTCTGTCTTCTTTATTCGTCAGCCGTGGTTGTATAGTGGTTAGTACTCTGTGTTGTGGCTGCAGAAACCACAACAAAGTGGTTGCTGCGGTGTTACTTGGTGGTGTGAATTTTTCTCACTCCCTGATTTTTTAACTGTTTTCCAGTTTTGTTTTTGAATCGGCCGTGATCGTATAGAGGTTAGTACTCTGCGTTGTGGCCGCAGCGAATCCGGGTCACGGCAGCTTTTAATGTAAACTGACTAAAAAGTCCCCGCACTGAGGGACGGTGTTATGATAGGTTCAACTCGAGGTGCAGCGACGTCATGTACCCATCAAATGACGTCATCTGCAGACCCACTGAATGACCACATCTGTCCATCTATGGATTTTTCTTCCCTGAAGAATTGCTCATATTCCAAGGCAACTACCGTATTTATTCGAGTATAACGCGCAAAATTTTCTACCTAAAAAAGAACTCAAAGTTTGGGTGCGCGTTATAAACGAGGACTGGGGTGACACGCTTAGATGTATTAGTATACTGTATTATTTGCGCAACGACTCATTTGTCGAAGATATCACTGACCACAATCGCAAAACATTGAATGCAACCACATCTCTCGACCCACAAAACGTCCATGGTCGATTTTTAGTAACCGTATCCAAATCATTTGCGTGGGCGATCTAAAATAAATAATTCATGATGGCTCATGCGCATCACTCCTGCAGAGGCGAGGCGTATCTAAGGAAATGGTATTCAATAATCAAATGCGTCATCAGCAGACCTTGTCGGATGGTGTCATTTCCGAGAATTCTTATTATCCGCTGTGACGTATGATATTTGATTATTGATTAGCATTTTATTAGCTACGCCTTGTCTCTTCATTTCCTTTCCTCGCCTCGGCCACACTGAAACGTGAGTTACCGGTAAGCATTGCTGGTGTATCTGATGATGAATCGGACTTTGAAGGATTTTAAATACCGGTAAATATTGTTAATTTTATTTCGGTATTGTGTTCATAGTTTACGTTGTCAATAAATGATTTTTATCATGGACGCACATGTTTAACAATGTTTGGCACTTACAATGCTTTGTCTGAGCCGAGAAAAAGTGAAACAAAATTTTATACCGATTTTTAATCGAAAATTAGGGATGCGCGTTATACACGTGTGCGCGTTATACTTGAATAAATACGGTATATCAGGATTTATTCAGCTCATAGCTTTACAGAGGGCTTCAGGGACCATGGGACATCATTTTTGATCCCAGATTGGCCCCCAAGGAGCCCAGACCTTAACCCCGGTGAGAATCTTTGGGCTGCACAGGAGAAGACTTTACGCAGGGGCCTGGAGGCTTATGAACTGATCGCGTTGTTTTTAATTTTTTCACTCCACAAATATTCCGGTTCCGTTTTCCACACGTCAGCTGTGATCGTATAGAGGTTAGTACTCTGTGTTGTGGCTGCAACAACCCTGGTTCGAATCCGGGTCGTGACATGGTTTAATTCAGTTTAAGTGGACTGGGTCTGACTGTTAATATTAGATTTATTTTAATGTTTGTTGAAACTCTAAAAAGAGCTGCTGTATCTACTTTTGAAATGACATTTTTATTCTTTAAGTCTTAAATTATTAATTATCTCAAAGTTATCTTAAAGTTATTTTAAAGTTCAAGTTCACCACACCGACAAGTTTCTTTTTTTGCAGGCGAGCTTCAAGTTTAAATTTCTCGACGGTGTATTTTTTTCCCTCCTCCCCAAATTCTGTTGTCTTTTTACATCAGCCGTGAAACCATTCAAGAGAGCTGTTCTAAAGTGTCTCAGTTACCTCATTGTTAGAGGGATGTGCTCCCGTTGCCACTGACCAGTTGGCCAGGCTGTTGTAGGAATACACCAATGGTTCCTCCTTACCATCCCATGGGAACGAGGTGGGGGTGTTTCCACGGGGTGTTGGAAACTGGTCTCTCAGCACGTTAAACAAGGCTCTGGAGAACGGTCTGAACAGTCTCTCTGTTCCCACACCACTCAGACCTGCTGTGGTTCTGACAGCTGAAACTGTCATAGGGGCTAGTGCCAGTACCTAACAATTGCCACACCTCTCCTACTACTACATTTTGGTCTGAAGTTAGGGCTAACGTGTGTTCAAGCTATTGATCCGCTCCCTGAGACAGGGGGGGGTAATTTTTTAGCCATGCCTTTGACATCACTAAATAAATGGTTTATATTCTCTCAAATCATCTTGCTAATCGATTCTCAGGGGCATCTGACGATAAGTCTTACCACTGCACATGTGTGGCGGGGTATCTTCTTCCTCCCCTTTGTCACAAGGGTGCGCTGCTGACTCAATGTACCATTCATTCTCACCTGCAACGTGATTTGTCAATTTATACTCGTCTGGAACTCCACGTGGGATGCCAATAGCATCTGTGTAGACTGGACTGTCCTCCAGCATCGTGGTGTATGAGCTCAGGTGTGACCATGTCCTCACCTCAGCCTTGAACACATTGTAAATCTGTATGGGAGAAATGAGACACACAAGTGCACATCTTCCTGTCCAGTTTGGGACAAGGAGTCCTTTGTGTCTTGGTTTTAGTCTTGTTAATTGACAGTTGAGCTTGAGCGAACTGCAACTGTATTTTTCATAAGTCAGTTTCTAAATCAGTAAATTTATTTTGGTATTTTTCATAGAAGTGGCAACATCTCTGTGTCCTTTGTCCCTACTTTGCTCTTTCTTCAACATCCTCCACTGTCTTCTTTATCAACTTTCTATCACTCTCATGACCTTCCATCAGGGACTGCTGATATCCTCTCTCTCTCTCTCTTACAACTTCTGCTTCTCTTCCTTGTCTGACTTCTTCTAGTTCCTTTCTCAGTCTCTACATCACATGCAACATTCTCTCTATCTCTTCTGTCTTTCACTCTCTCTCTCTATTATTGCTGCTTTTAATTCAAATAAAGTTTGACGTGCATCATCTGTTTCTCCATCCTCTTCAGTTTTTAACACTCCCTCTTATACAGGTAGTCGTCGACTTACGACTGCGATTGGTCCAGACAGAGAACGGTCGTAATTCGACTTGGTCGTAAATCGACTCTTGAGTGAAAATTCAATCCAGCATAACTGGCGCTGGTTCTTGGCTGTGGGTCGTCGGGATCATCAGCTGGGGCAACGCATGGGTTGGTGGGAGCGGGAGATGATCTTTTCATAATCATTGTGAGCTTTGTCTAAAGTGTTCGTTTCTATTACTCCTCATAAATTTCACGATATGGACGGAAAGCGTTGTTTGCCATCCGTTCATTCCTTGCAAATCTTTCTATGTTTGGGTCCATTTCTTCAAAGTGTGCACGGAGTTTATTTAACAGGGAAAAGCCTTCTGACAAGCCTTTGGTGGTGAACATTTTTTTCTGTTTCCTCCTCTTCTTTCTCCGCTTCTCTTCTCTCTTCTTCTTCCACTCTTTCTTCTTCCAGCGCGATCACTTCTTCATTCGTAAGCTACATTTCTCCGTCACAGCCTCCCAAGCAGCCCAGCCCATCAGTACTGGGCTGGGCTGCTGATCTCACAGTGTGACTGAACAGTGTGTGTGCGGCGTGGTGGCTTGTTACGACCCAGCTAGAGGACTGGGAAATAACATAACTATGATATAAAAAGGGGGAACATAAAACATTTATTCAAATTCAAAGGTTTAACTAATATTGAGCGCAAATGTAGTCATAAACGAGCACTTGACAAAGAAAAATGCTGACATCACAAGGATCGCAGGACAACTGCAAAAACAAGGCGAGATTCAACAAACCTGGGTAACAAACTGTAAGATCTTCATCAAACTAAATGGGTCACCGGAGGCAGCAGAAGTCTTGCTGGTGAAGAGCATAGAAGACCTTGAACAGTATCCACATTGATGCAGCTTGTGACTCCTCATCATCACAATGCCAAACACACCAAGAACACAGACTACACCAAGCACCAATATGGACATGGACATGTTACAGAAGATCCTACAGCATCAACAAATAGAACTGGAAACGTGTGAGTATCAAGAGCACACCCCACTGGAGCAGAAAAAGTATGCAGTTGGTCTCTTCATTGATCTGAACCCCATGTCAGACACATAAAAACAAAAATATACAAAACCCTCTCAATTATAAATAAAGCAAAACTATACCTTGATGGAAATGCACTCCATACTTTATACTGCACTTTGGTCCTCCCATACTTTACATATTGTGTTGAAGTTTGGGGGAATACTTATCAGAACACAATTGATCCTCTGATCATACTACAGAAAAGAGCAGTGCGGATCATTCACAAGGTTGGTTTTCTTGAACATACTCATAACCTGTTTACGCAGTCAAAGTTGCTAAAATTTCATGATATTGTACCATATAATACATCAATAGTTTTATATAATAATAATAATAATAATGATGGATTAGATTTATATAGCGCTTTCTTGTCTGGACACTCAAAGTCACTTACATTGGATCCGTTATTCATTCACACCTCATTCATACTTGGTGGTGGTAAACTACGTACGTAGCCACAGCTGCCCTGGGGCAGACTGACGGAGGTGTGGCTGCCAATCTGCGCCTACGGCCCCTCCGACCACCACCGGAACAATCACACACATTCAAATAATTATTACCACCAAACCTCCAACGATTCTTTATAACTCCAGTCAGGGCTCATCACTTGAGAAGTTTTGGATGTTTTCATTGCCGAGAGCTCAAACCACGCATAAACGTTTTTGTGTGTCTGTGTGCGGAGTGAAACTCTGGAACAATCTGGTCTCACAACACAAGAAATGCCAAAGTACTAATCAATTCAAACTGTTATATAAACATCATGTCTGGTCAAAGTATAGAGATGAGGGTCTTTAACTCAAACTGCTGTTCTGTTTGTTAACATGTGCTCAGTGCTTCTTTACAATCGTTGGTATTTGTTAATTACTGCTGTTGGCATTTGTCCATTACCATTGTTGGTATATTGTACATTACCATTGTTGGTATATCGTGCCTTCCTTACATTGTTGTGTCGAATTGCTATTGCAATGTGATAATTTCATTGTTGCCCATGGTGACGCCATTGTGATGCAATTATTGTGTGGTTATCCTTGAATCTTCGAAGTAGCAGTGAAGCTCAGTGTGTTGATCTCTGAATCAGGAACTGGGTAGGATTATATAAATTTTCTTCTTCCCACTCCCTTTCAAGCAGAATTGTATTGTTGGGTTATGATCTTTGTTTATTATTTGCTTATTTAATTATTTTGTTTGTTGTTGATTATTTGTTTGTTTTTTGTTTTGTTTTTCCTTGCCTTGTCTGAAATAAATGAATAACTAACTAACTAATGAAGAATACTTTAATAATGCTACAGCGGAATTTGTTACCTCTTTTAAGTACAAGTACAGTCATACGGCACACGTTACACAAGAAAGTACAAGAATACAGCTATCAGTTAGACAACACAGCATAGATGGATGGATGGATGGATGGATGGATGGATGGATGGATGGATGGATGGATGGATGGATGGATGGATGGATGGATGGATGGATGGATGGATGGATGGATGGATGGATGGATGGATGGATGGATGGATGGATGGATGGATGGATGGATGGATGGATGGATGGATGGATGGATGGATGGATGGATGGATGGATGGATGGATGGATGGATGGATGGATGGATGGATAGATAGATAGATAGATAGATAGATAGATAGATAGATAGATAGATAGATAGATAGATAGATAGATAGATAGATAGATAGATAGATACTTTATTAATCCCGGAGGAAATTGCATATATCCACTGCTCAGGCATTACATAACAAATAATACTGGATAAACACCAGGAGAAAAGGAAACCCTGACATCACAGGACATACCACAAGACATACACTACACTAACAGACACATGCAGCACTAACAGGACTTATATACTAAACTATAACTAAAATATAAACAGTATAAAATTTAAAAATATTACAGTATTAAAATATAAACAGTATAAAATAAAATCTAAACAGTATAAAATTGAATTAAAATATAAAACAGTATAAAAAATAAAAAAATAAATAATTTATATATATATATATATATATATATATATATATATATATACAACAGTATAAAATTAAATTTAAATTAAATTAAATTAAATCCATATTCAACCCCGTGCTGACCTCGCCACCTCCCCCCCGCTCCTCCTGAGAGAGTCATTGTACCCCCTGATGGCACGGGGCAGGAAGGAGGACCTCAGCCTCTCTGTGGAGGCGCTGTGTGACAGCAGTCTGCCGCTGAAGGTGCTTCTCTGCTGGGAGAAGGTGGTGTGTAGGGGGGGGCTGGTGTTGTTCATGATAGCCTTAATTTTAGACATGGTCCTGCTCTCCAGAAGCGTCTCCACAGAGTCCAGGCTCAGCCCGACCACTGAGCCCGCTCTGCGGATGAGTCTGTTCAGACGGTCCATATCTCTTTTCCTGGCCCCCCCACCCCAACACACAATGGCGTATGACAGCACACTGGAGACTACGGACTGATAGAACATGAAAAGGAGCTTAGGACAGATGTTGAAGGAGGCCAGCCTCCTCAGGAAGTACATCCTGCTCTGCCCCTTCTTGTACACACAGTTGGAGTTGAGTGACCAGTCCAGTCTGCTGTCTAGCTGCAGTCCCAGGTACTGATAGTTTTCTACCACCTCCACCTCACTGCCTTTGATGATCACCGGCTGTGGAGAGGGAGGTGCCCGCCGGAAATCCAGAACCATCTCCTTTGTCTTGGAGACGTTTAGCTGGAGCTGGTTCTGTTGGCACCACTCCACGAAGTCAGCCACCAATGCCCTGTACCCCCCCTCATCACCCTCCCGGATACATGCCACTATCGCGGTGTCATCGGAGTACTTCTGTATGTGGCATGTATCCGAGTTGTGCTTGAAGTCTGATGTGTAGAGGGTGAAGAGAATGGGGGATAGAACGGTCCCCTGTGGCGCCCCCGTGCTGCTGGTCACCATAGAAGACAAACAGTCCCCCATACGGACGTACTGGGGTCTGTCCGTTAGGTAGTCCGTAATCCAGCTCACGAGGTAGGGGTCCACAGCCATGGAGGTCAGTTTATCCTGCAGGAGCCGGGGCTGGATGGTGTTGAAGGCTTGAAGGCATTCACACTAAATAAACAGGAGACATATAAACACGCTGTTCTGGGATCAGAAAATGGTCTCGTCAGACCTTCAGTCAGATTTACAGACCATTTGTTCAATCTGTCAACTGTTTAATTTGGGTATTTGGCTGGAATTTAGTTAACCTTTATTTTGGCAAGCTTGCATACCATTTTACCCCAGGTATCTGATCTTCACTCGGCGGCCGTCATTTTGTGAACCACTGTCTCCACAGATGTACCGTATTTATTCGAGTATAACGCGCAAAATTTTCTACCTAAAAAAGAACTCAAAGTTTGGGTGCGCGTTATAAACAAGGGCTGGGGTGACACGCTTAGATGTATTAGTATACAGTATTATTTGCGCAATGACTTATTTGTCGAAGATATAGCTGACCAAAATCGCAAAACATTGAATGCAACCACATCTCTCGACCCACAAAACGTACATGGTCGATTTTTAGTAACAGTATCCAAATCATTTGCGTGGGCGATCTAAAATAAATACTGGTAATTCATGATGGCTCATGCGCATCACTCCTGCAGAGGCGAGGCGTATCTAAGGAAATGGTATTCAATAATCAAATGCGTCATCAGCAGACCTTGTCGGATGGTGTCATTTCCGAGAATTCTTATTATAATAATCCACCTTTAATAGTCCACACAATGGGGAAATTATGTTTTCCTCTCCAGTTTTTTGTACATGCATATATATATGTGTTAGTCAGCACACACACACAAACATTGTATACAGGCCCCTGAACACAACACACACTAGGGGCCTGTAGGCATGCAGTTAATGACGAGTACAGGGAGGTGGAGGGACGGGTCGCAGCTTCGGGGGTGCGCCCCAATGAGCAGCTTGTGGGGGGGACGGCGCCTTGCTCAAGGGTGCCTTGGCAGTGAGCTGACACCTCCAACTGTCAGCTCACACTCCGAAGATGTCTGGCTGGAGCAGGAATCGAACCGCCGATGGCTGGGCGCTGTCTGGTCCCAAGACGTCCGCTCTACCGCTGAGCCACTGCCGCCCGCTGTGACGTATGATATTTGATTATTGAATAGCATTTTCTTAGCTACGCCTTGTCTCTTCATTTCCTTTCCTCGCCTCGGCCACACTGAAACGTGAGTTACCGGTAAGCATTGCTGGTGTATCTGATGATGAATCGGACTTTGAAGGATTTTAAATGCCTGTAAATATTGTTAATTTTATTTCGGTATTGTGTTCATAGTTTACGTTGTCAATAATGATTTTTATCATGGACGCATGTGTTTAACAATGTTTGGCACTTACAATGCTTTGTCTGAGCCGAGAAAAAGTGAAACAAAATTTTATACCGATTTTTTAATCGAAAATTAGGGATGCGCGTTATACACGTGTGCGCGTTATACTCGAATAAATACGGTAGCAGTTCTGAGCAGTCAGTGGTTCTACCAGTTTAACCCTATCTAAACTAGTTTTACCTTTTGCTTAAGCCTTTCAAACATCACACTCTGTTCCTGACCATTCGCTCCATTCATTTTACACAATCCCTATTTATCACATTCACAAATTCGCCTTCCATTTCATACAATACAACACAATATTCAATTAACCCATTAAAAATGAGAGGTCAAGTATCTACTCTGGGTCCTCCAGCAGCGATGCCTCCAGCTGCTCTGTTAAAATCGCAGACAAAGACGACACTCGTCTAGCCATCGTACTTGCTCCAAGCTGGACATCGGAGATGACATCACGACCATGTTTCCCATCTTTGAATCATTATTTAGCGACAAGCATCATAGCTTCTGTAAAAACCTCACCATCTGAAAGTGGTTTATTGTTCTTTATCAAAAAACGGGCAGCTCTAGACGAAGCTTCGATTGCGTTCTGGGATTTTTTGACCGGCTTTGTGAAAAAAGTCTGTTGTTTGTCTGAAGCTGCCTTTAACCCACTGACTTTCTCAGTACATAAAGTGCTGCTGGGTGGGTAGTTCACAGTCATGTTTTTGTGGCATGTTTGGAAATGCCTCTCCACGTTGTGCCGCTTTGGTACTGCAACAGTCATCCCACAAAAAAGACACAAACATTTCTCTTTGAATGACGTAAAAAAAGAAATCTTCCCAGTTACTCTGAAAATACGATGTCCTTTTGTGTTTTCTTCCATGGTTTTTGGGCAAAAGCACAAGCAGGCTAACTCCTCATATCACCTGGTCAGTGTGTCAGGCGTAGACGCACGAATGACCTTCGACTTGGAGAGAGGCGAGTTTGATATCAAGTATTTTATTTGAATGTTTTAACTTAATAAAATATCATTTTAGAATGCTGAATAATTAAGTTGCGATATCATTAATGTGTTAATTAATGTTAATATTTTTAGACCACGCCTCGCGGGCGCCACAAGGGGTGCTCGGGGGCGCACGGTCGCTCGCAGGAACAGCGTTGGTGACCTCTGGTTTAGAACCTCCAGACGTCATGTGAGCGCAGCAACGTCATGAGGAGCTCAGAGGTGATGAAGCTGGACCTGAGAGGGTTCCTTCTGACCGCACCAACCTTCTGACCGTCTCATTGGTCCTTTCATCGTGAGACCTACGGACGTTGGTGGACACAGGAGGGAGTGACAAAAGAGGAGCGACATAGGAAGGAGTTACACAAGAGGGAGTTACACAGGAGGGAGTGACAAAGGAGGAGCGACATAGGAAGGAGTTACACAAGAGGGAGTTACACAGGAGGGAGTGACTGTGTGTCGGCTGCTCTGACCTGATCCAGGAAACAACGTACAAACATTAGATAATAAAAGTCACACCCGTCTGTGGTGCTACAGCTGAAGCATGTGTGTGTGTGTGTGTGTGTGTGTGTGTGTGTGTGTGTGTGCTGTGAGGATCAGGAGGTGGTCTTCTGGTGTCGACCCGGTGACACGAGTGGACCGTCACCCGAACATCAGTTTAACGTGAACACGTGTTCCTCCTGATCCTGGACAGGGTGGGGCCACCTCCATTTAAACATCACTATTGGTCACATGTCACAGTGAATCAGTACTTATCACCACAGCAGACAGCTGCTAGCTGCTGTTAGCGACCTGAGCAGCTAGCGGTCCAATGAGTCCTGTTGCTGTGGCTTATGTTTGCTCTGGAGGGTTCTGTTGGGTTTTTCTGTCTATTAAAGGGCTTTGAAATGTCTCTTGATGTGATTAAGAGCTATATAAATAAAAGTTGGTTGAGTCTGACTCAGGAGGCGGAGCCAGAGGAGGGTGAGGAGGAGGAGTATGTAGAGTGGAGGATGAAGACGAGTGTCTGTCAGTGGGACGATGAGCTAATGAAGCAACAGCCACTGGGCTGTTGACCCACTGGGATCCAGGTCTGATGGGTCGAGGAGGGAGGCGGGAGGAGTCGGCAGCGTCTGGAGGCTCGGCCGCTCCTCGCTCTTGGGTGGTTTGTAGTGTTCAAACCTGAGGACACACAAGTTACCATGTTATAACAGAAAGGTAGGGTGATAGAAATCCATTACCCCCCATACATATCAACAAAAAGTTGGGTGATACCCACCATAATACCACCATATATATATATATATATATATAAAAATATGTCCCTCTCACCCTTGTGGGGTGGTATCTGTGTGTCATCCTCAAGCTCGGGTCCTCTACCAGAGGCCTGGGAGTCTGAGGGTTCTGCGCAGTATCTTAGCTGTTCCTAGGACTGCGCTCTTCTGGACTGAGGCTTCAGATGTTGTTCCAGGAATCTGCTGGAGCCACTCTTCCAGTTTGGGGGTCACTGCCCCAAGTGCTCCTACTACCACGGGGACCACATTAACCTTAACCTTCCACATCTGTTCCAGCTGTTCTTTCAACCCTTGATATTTCTCAATCTTTTCGTGTTCCTTCTTCCTGATGTTGGCATCAGCTGGAATCGCCACATCTATCACCACTGCTCTCTTCTGCTCTTTGTCCATCACCACAATGTCCGGTTTGTTAGCCAGTAGCTGTTTGTCGGTCTGGAAGCTGAAGTCCCACAGGATCTTAGCCTTGCCGTTCTCAACCACCTTCGGTGGTATGTCCCATTGGGATTTGGGTACTTCTAGTCCATACCGGGTACAGATGTTCCTGTACACTATCACAGCTACTTGGTTGTGCCTTTCCATGTATGCTGAGCTGGCGAGCATCTTACACCCTGCTACCACATGCTGGACTGACTCTGGGGCTTCTTTACATAGCCTGCACCTTGGGTCAGATCTACTGTGGTAGATATTGGCCTCTATTGCCCTTGTACTTAGGGCCTGTTCTTGTGCTGCCATGATCAGTGCCTCTGTGCTGTCTGTCAGTCCAGCTTTATTCAGCCATTGGTAGGTCTTCTTGATATCAGCCACTTCCTCTATCTGACGGTGGTACATGCCGTGTAGGGGCTTGTCCCTCCATGTTGTCTCCTCCTCCTCCTCTTCCTCCTCAGGTTTCTGCTGTCTAAGGCATTCACTGAGCAGTTCATCTGTTGGGGCCATCTTCCTGATGTACTCTTGGATTTTTGATGTCTCATCCTGGACAGTGGCCCTGATGCTCACTAGTCCTCGGCCTCCCTCTTTCCGCTTAGTGTACAGCCTCAGGATGCTGGACTTGGGGTGAAACCCTCCATGCATGGTGAGGAGCTTTCTAGTCTTGATATCTGTGGCTTCTATCTCCTCCTTTGGCCAGCTTATGATCCCAGCGGGGTATCTGATGACCGGCAGTGCATACATGTTGATGGCTCGGACCTTGTTCTTGCCGTTCAGCTGACTTCTCAGGACTTGCCTTACTCTCTGGAGGTATTTGGCTGTGGATGACTTCCTTGCGGCCTCCTCATGGTTGCCATTAGCCTGTGGGATTCCAAGGTATTTGTAGCTGTCCTTGATGTCTTCTATCCTGCCCCCTGGTAGGTTGACCACTTCAGTTCTGATCATCTTGCCTCTCCTTGATACCATCCGGCCACATTTGTCTAATCCGAATGACATCCCTATGTCGTCCCTGTAGATCCTGGTGGTGTGGATCAGTGAGTCAATTTCTCGCTCATTCCTGGCATACAGCTTGATGTCATCCATGTAGAGGAGATGGCTGATTGTTGTCCCGCTTCGGAATTGGTATCCGTAGCCACTCTTTGTGATGATGTGACTGAGGGGGTTCAGGCCTATGCAGAACAGCAGTGGTGATAGTGCATCCCCTTGGTATATGCCGCACTTGATGTTAACTTGGGTAATTGGCTTGGAGTTAGTCTCCAGGGTTGTCTTCCACTTCCCCATTGAGTTCTTGATGAAGGCTCTTAGTGTCCTGTTGATCTTATACAGTTCCAGACATTCCAGTATCCACGTGTGTGGCATTGAGTCGTAGGCTTTCTGGTAGTCAATCCAGGCGGTGCACAAGTTGGTCTGCCTATTCTTACAGTCTCTGTGTACTGCTCTGTCCACCAGTAGCTGGTGCTTGGCTCCCCTGGTGTTACTACCAATTCCTTTCTGTGTCCCACTCATGTATTGATCCATGTGCCTACTCATCTTAGCCGCCATGATGCCTGACAGGAGCTTCCATGTTGTACTGAGACAGGTTATTGGCCGGTAGTTGGATGGGGTAGATTCCTTCTGTGGGTCTTTCATGATCAGGACTGTCCTGCCTTCAGTCAACCATTCTGGGTGCGTCCCATCCCTTAGCAGCTGGTTCATCTGTGCTGCTAGATGCTCATGGAGTGCTGTCAGCTTCTTTAGCCAGTATGTATGGATCATATCGGGGCCCGGTGCTGACCAACTCTTCATCTTTGACACTCTTTCTTGGATGTCTGCCATTGAGATGGTTACTGGTTCTTGTTCTGGGAGGCAGCTGTGGTCAGTCCTTAGGTCCACTAGCCACTGGGCATCGGTGTTGTGTGATGCTACTCTTTCCCATATGCCCTTCCAGTATTTCTCCACCTCAGCTCTTGGTGGGTCTGGCCGAATGCTATTTCCCTGCCACTGAGAGTACACCTTTGCTGGTTGAGTGGAGAAGGTCTTGTTTATTCTCCTGGCCTCAATCTCCTTGGTGTATCGCTTCAGTCGGGTAGCCAGAGCTGTTAGTCTCTGTTTGGCAGTTTCGAGTGCTTCAGGTATGGAGAGCTTGCTGTATTTCCTGGGTGCCCCTTTATTCACCATGTTCCCCTTCTGTAGCTCGGCTAGCTGGCTGACTTCTCTCCGTGTTGCCTTTATCTTGGCCTCTAACCGTCTCTTCCATGGAGGGTATTGTTTGTTATGCCCTGTGTTGATCTTGTATCGCAGCATCTCGAGGATTACTGTTGCTGTACTGTGGATCAGCTTGTTGGTCTCAGTTATGTTGCCTGTGGGGATGGTTCTTATTGCAGCATTCACATCTTCTAGCAGATCCTCTGAAGGTACTTGACAACTTAGCTTCGGTATTTGACGGAGGCTCCAGGTTTCCATTTGGGTCACGATCTTCCTTCGTAGGTCAGCAGCTCTTGTATTGAGGCTGTCTATGTCTCTTGGGGCTTGGTACCCAATCACGGATTGTGGGGGGGGTGATATCCCCCCGCTGACCTGGCGTCCTGGCTCCCCCTTGCCGTAGCATTGTTGTTGTATTTCATCGATCTCTAGTTGTGACAGCAGTTTTCGGTTACGGATGTTGGAACACTGGGCTAACAGCTGTTTCTTTGTTAGCCTTGATTGTGGGTTTCGAAGCATCCATTGGTCCCACATCCGCCCCATATATCCCCTCTCTCTGGGATTACCTGTGTAGTAGCACTCCAACAACTCCGTATTCTCCGCCCTTGTCCATGTGTGTCTTGTTCCAGTAGCCCATTTCTCATCAGATTGCCCTGGTTCCCTAGCATCTGACGCGGACCTTGTTAACCCGGGCGACGTCCGAGCCGGTATGACTCTGTCATTATTGTGTTCACTCATGTTTGAGGTAGGCTCGTATAGCATTAAGGGTCTTGCCTAAGGACCCTCACTGGATAGTGCCCGCCATGTCTGGGGTTTGAAGCCACGCCCACGCCCTCCTGCATTCCAGACCACGCCCCTTTCCGCATTTCACGTTGACTGGATAGTGTTTGTCCCGACCAGGATTCGAACCCACAACCTCCTGCATTCAAGTCAGTTGACTTAACCACTGTACTATCCAGCTGTATCAAATATATATATATATATATATATAGCTGTATCAAATATATATATATATATATATATATAGGCAATGTGATAGGCAATATATATATATATATATATATATACCACCATAGTGCCCTCATGGTCTCTCAGGAGACCATGAGGGCACTATGGTGGTCATGGATGACATCCTGATATTCTGCAAGGACAGGGAGGACCACGACAAGAATCTTCGCAAAGTGCTAGAAACCATCAGAGCGTCTGGACTGAAGTAAGTGCCAGTTCACTAAAACTGAGATCCTGTGCTTCAGTCATGTGATAGGCAAAGAGGGCATCAGGCCGGATACGAGCAAGGTCAGAGCGATAACAGAGCTACCGAGTCCCACCAACCTGACAGAGCTACGGCAGACCATTGGGATGATCAACTCTTTGGGGAAATTCCTCCCTGACCTGTCATCAGTCATGCACCCCATCAACAGCCTCCTGAAAAAGGACATGGCCAGGGTTTGGGGAGACGAACAGGAGCAAGCATTCAAGGAGGTAAAGCAAATGCTGACCTCTGCGCCAGTGCTGGCGTTCTACGACGCCAACAAACCAACCGTGGTGAGCGCCGATGCCAGCAACTTCGGCCTGGGAGCTGCGCTGCTACAGGAGCAGGGAGACGGCCTCAGACCTGTGGCATTCTGTTCCAGGACGTTGACCGAGACTGAGTGACGCTATTCCCAGATCGAGAAAGAGTGCCTCGCCAGCGTATGGGCATGTGAGCTATTGTGTGATCTCTGCACTCTATTTATGCTATTAGGTTTTGTTGTGTTTGTCTATACTGTCGTGTTTATATGTCTCTTGTGTTTATTTAGTGTGAATGCTGTGTTGTCTAACGGTGACAGCTGTATTCTCTTGCATTGTTGTATTATGTATGCTATATGAGTGTACGTGTACTTAACATAGGTAAATAATTTCCCTGTAGGATTATTAGAGTATTCTTTATTCATTGAAGTCTTAAAACAACTTTTAAGAAAAGAGGGAAATTGCAAAAAATAGAAGATGATTTGAAATTCACTCGGGGTGTGATCCAGACCTGTGTTTCCTTCAAATTGTGTAGAAAACAACAGAACACACCCCTGTCCTGTGTGTGGCATTCTGGTTGGTGAGAGACGGGCCCACCCGTGGCGACCGGAGCCCATGGACAAGGACAACAATTTTACCCGGGATAGGGAGGCATGTTATTTTGAAAACATGGGTAACATTCCATTCAGGAACATGCCAATTCAAAGTAGAGAGGAAAATTTCACCAGTGGGCCTTCAGCTCAGGTTCGAGAAATGTTAAAGCAACGACAAAATAAGCCATCAGCCACAAATGTCGCAGCTAGTCCAGCTAGTCAACAAGCTCTGTGGCATTTAAAAAGAGGGAGTATTAAAAACTGAAGAGGATGGAGAAACAGATGATGCACGTCAAATTTTGTATGAATTAAAAACGGCAATAATAGCGAGAGAGAGGAAAGACAGAAGAGATAGAGAGAGTGGAGCATGAGATGTAGAGACTGAGAAAGGAACTACAAGAAGTCAGAAAAGGAAGGGAAGCGGAAGTTCTAAGTGAGAGAGAGAGAGAGGATATCAGCAATCCCTGATGGAAGGTCATGAGAGTGATAGAAAATATATAAAGAAGACAGTGGAGGATGTTGAAGAAAGAGCAAAGTAGGGAAAAATGAGACAGAAATGTTGCCACTTCGACGACAAACACCAAAATAAATTTACTGATTTAGAAACTGACTTATGAAAAATACAGTTGCAATTCGCTCAAGCTCAACTGCAAAACTAACAAGACTAAAACCAAGACACAAAGGACTCCTTGTCCCAAACTGGGTAGGAAGATGTGCACTTGTGTGTCTCATTTCTCCCATACAGATTTACAATGTGTTCAAGGATGAGGTGAGGACATGGTCACACCTGAGCTCATACACCACGATGTTGGAGGACAGTCCAGTCTACACAGTAGACAGTAGACAGTAGACATTAGTATCCCATGTGAAGTTCCAGATAAAGTATAAATTGACAAATCACATTGCAGGTGAGAATGGATGGTACATTGAGTCAGCAGCACACCTTCGTGACACAGGGGAGGAAGATGATACCCTGCCACACACGCGCAGTGGTAAGACTTATCATCAGATGCCCCTGAGAATTGATTATTAAGATAATTTGAGAGATTATCTTCTTTTCCCTTCGGCTTTTCCCCTCAATTGCCTCCATCTAACCCTGTCTTTCGCATCCTCTTCTCTCACATCAACTATCTTCATGTCCTCTTTCACTAATAACTTGAGAGATTATAAACCATTTATTTACTGATTTCAAAGGCATGGCTAAAATATTACCCCCCCTGTCTCAAGGAGCGGATCAACAGATTGAACACATGTTAGCCATAACCTCAGGCCAAAATTTAGCAGTAGGAGATGTGTTGCAGTTGTTAGATACTGCACTCACCCCTATGAAAGTTTCAGCTGTCAGAACCGCAGCGGGTCTGAGTGGTGTACCGCAGTCAATGTTAACATCAGACAGCATATCATTGATGGGCTTCTCGGGGAAACCACAAGAGAGACCATTCGGTCCATTTGCCAGAGCCTTGTTTAACGTGCTGAGAGACGAGTTTCCAATACCCAATGGGAACACCTCTACCTCATTCCCATGTGATGGTAAGGAGGAACAACTGCCTGGCCAAATGGTCAGCAGCAACAGGAGTTCATCCCACCAGCAATGAGGTAACTGAGACACTGTTTAGAACAGCTCTCTTGAATGGATTGCCACCTCCACTCAACACAGACATCCAACACATGCAGACACAATTACTTAAATTACAATTAGCTGAGGCTAGGGCCAAGGTAAATGACAAGAAGGTCAAGAAAAACTCTAACCACGCTGGCAGTGTTTTGTGGCAGGGTCGTGGTGGCTGGTCTTGGGCTAAAGGAGGACGAGGAAGAGGTGAAAGCTATGGCGGCAGCAGATTATACTCAGTTAATCAGCCTGGATGTTTCATATGTTGTGATCTTAATCATTGGAGTCGTTGTCGAAGGAGTCTGTGCTCTCCTGCTCCTCAAAGATGTTCCACAGCGGAGTCCTGGAGTTCTCCTGGACACACACACACACACAAACATACACACACACATCAGCCTTCATCCAGTGATGCAGGTTTGCAAAAATCAGACTGCAAATGTCTCCAAACGATGGTTTCCACTGATCAGTGCTTCCACTCAGCCAGCAGAGGGCGCTGCTGTGGAGATGCTGCTGTTCTTGGCAGACCTTCAACAGAACCAGTGGACTGGTGGCCCCTTACCCTGTTCCTGTCATTGGATCCAGGCTGTCGGCGCGGGGGCTGGGCCTCCAATAGTCGTCCACCAGGAAAGGCGTGTTTATAGAAGCAGATGGCGCCAAAGGGACATGTGCCACGCCCCTCATCAAAGTACCGACACGGCTTGTTCCTGAAGGAGACCGAGAAGACTGTCAGGGATTCAGACACATCAGACAACACCGCCCACTCCACAGCCCAGATGTTCTCCTGCTGATCTACTAGTATAGCCCCACCCATTTGTGTAGCCCCACCCCTTACCCGTTTCTGGCCTGGCCCACTTACCGCATGCCGTCCTTGTATTTCTGGATGAGCTTCTGCTTGTCGTCCTCATCTTCCACCCAGAACTCACTCGGGATGACAAAGTTGGATGTTATTCCACACTTGGGGCAGCAACTGGAAATAAGTAGAAAAATGGTTTTACCATCTGAAACAGGGAACGTTCAGGAAGAAGCTCCTCTGAAGGAGATTAAAAACAGTCTCAGGAGATGTTTGGTGAGAAAACGTGAATTAAAAAATGTTTCTGGTTGGTTTACAGACGATTAATCAATGTGATGGAACACTTATCGCTACAACCTAACATTTTTGATGCTTTCATGAAGAAGAAAGATGAATAAATATTTGTTATCCAAAGCTGTTAAAGTCGATCCACTGGACGTTAAGAAAGTTCTTGAAGACGTTTCATCTCTCATCCAAGAGACTTGTTCAGTTCTGAAGGTGGCTGGTGTTGTCCAGCTTATTAACCCTGTGGGGTGTGGTCAGTGCTATGCAAATTCAGACGACCGTCGTTGAAACCCGTCTGGCCCCTCAACAATTGTTGGGTGTGTCAAAGGGGGGTCGTTGAAATTCAAGTTTCACCTTTGTATACTAATGACCCTCATTAGTATACAAAGGTGAAACACAAATTTCAACGACCCCCCACCCCACTACCCATCACACACTGACGACTCACTTGGTGATATCGCACATGGCCCTCCTCCACGTCCTGATGCACTTCAGGCAGTAGCAGTGGCTGCAGTTGACCAGGATGCCGAAGCGCCGCTCACTGGGGTTGGCCTTCTCCAACACCACTTCAATGCACATACGACACATCATGTACTCGCTGCGCTGGATGGCGAACGAGAGCTCCATGTCCTTCTCGTGGGCCTCCATGCACGCCTGTGGACAGGTGCAGGAAGTGTGTGTATGTTACCACCATGTCAAAGGAGTGTGTGACAGCTCGTGTAGTGTGTCAGCAGGTCGTTACCTTGGTGTGCTCTGAGCGCTGACTGATGTCGGTGGGGTGGAGCACCTGGAGCTCACACATGTTACAAACGTCGCCATGGAGATAGGCACAGTTGATTCCATAGCGGCACTTTCCAATGGCGGCGTAGAAACAAAGCTGCTTCCTCAGCTCCTTGTTCTCAGGATCAGCTGCAGACGACCCACAACATCAAAACATCAAAATACTGTTACCATGGTACCCACACGCCTACAACCTGATCGGACTACAGTTTCCTTCAACTGTTTGTAATCTCAGATGACACAAGTTCACAGTTGTCCACTTGCTTGTCAATGGGTGAACAAAACAACAGTTTTACCAAATACCAAAATGAACAACAGCCCAACCCCCACCTTAGAAAATATCCGCAGCCCTAAGTCTCCTCACAAGAGGAAGTAGGTGGGATCTAGTGCTTCTCCCCAACACACCACGCGGATCACTCACCCCGTCCACAGTACGGCTGTCCTGAAACAAAATCGGCCGCGTTGAACCAGTCTTGAACCCATGAGCCGGGTGTTGACCCACTGGGATCCAGGTCTGATGGGTCCAGCAGGGAAGTGGGGGGAGGCATCAGTGTCTGGGGGGTCGGCCGCTCCTCGCTTTTGGGTAGTTTGTAGTGTTCAAACCTGAGGACACACAAGTTACCATGTTATAACAGGAAGGTTGGGAGATAGAAACCCATTAGTCCCCCACACATATCAACAGAAAGTTGGGTGATAGAAACCCACCGTATTCCCCCCACCCCTCACATATAAACAAAAGGTAAGGGGATGGAAACCCATTACCCTCCCTACATACAAACAGAACAGAGAAAAAACATCAACCGTTTTACCAAAAGAGCCTAAAAGAGCTACATAGATCTGAAACTGCTGCTCCACACCACTGGTGTCAGGGTCAGTATGAACACAAAGCATTTTGGGATTTTTAATTAACTCATTGACTGCCAGACACTTTCAGCGCGGACAGCTCCCCAGTGCCAGAGATTTTGAGCATTTTCACTGAAGTTTGAAGGCCCACCAAATATTCATTTTTTAGGCTACATAAATATTCCACATATCACCCGAAACTTTAGACTGTCTTCTTTCATCAGAAAAAAAAATTTTGTTTCTAGCATCTATGTGTGTTTAGTTATTGCCCGTAGAACACAGGGTGGTTTCAGCAAAAACAGCTGATTTTGACCAGAAAACGGAGATAATGACGTTTTACTGCAGAGAAGCAAATTCAAGCAAAACTCCAACATCAAACTTCTGAAAATACTTTTACTTATTGAAACAATGCAAACAACATTAGAAAAAACATTTTTGATGAACAAATGATTTTATAACAATTTTGAAAATTAGACAAAACATAACAAAGTACATTCATCTCACTGTCAACTGTCAGAACCATTTACAGGTGAGTGTGTGTGGGTGTAATCAATTATATTTCTTTTGAGTGTGATAAACAGTGAAGCATTCTCCTGCATGCAGGGGAATACGACAGGCCTTGCACCACATCCTGGTCTCACTCCTCCCACCCCTTCTAGCACACACCCGACATTTCCTTGAGGGATGTGCTTTCTTTGTGGTGGCCCTCAAACGTTCCAGCTTGTGCCTGGACATCAGGCCATCGAGTCTGCCTTCTGGGTCTCTGTTTCTGACTGACCTGGTTTGCAGCACGTCTTCGACCTCCATCTCCTCGCCTTCCTCATGTGACACGTACCCCTTTTCAGTCCAGGACCTGGCAATATCCTTCATGAAATCAAGGTGCGATTTCTTGATCCCTGGGTTCCTGGACCTGAACAACACATAGGCATTGTACACACAAATCTGGAACAAATAGGCGACAAACTTTTTTGTCCAGTTTTGAGTTTTCCTGATGAAGGGGTAGTACGCAATGTTCTGGTCTAGTTTGTCCACCCCATTCATGCAGGAATTGTACTGAACCACACACTCCGGTTTGAGCTGTGCCACTTTTTCCCGCTGACCCTTCTGCCACACCTCCACCCTCTGCATCCTGTCGTTGTGGCAGGTTGTAATCATTCTCACCAGGCGCTTGTCCTGCCAGGCCAAGACCAGTACCCGGCCGTTGTGTCGCACCACCTTCCCCTCCTCACCCAAGTCTGTCTTTGACGGCTCCCTGATGATCTGTGGTTCGCCACGGTTTTTCCTGAGGGTTCCACAAACATTGGTCTTTTTTTTACACAACTGCTCACACAGTTTTACGGAATTATAAAAATTGTCCATGAATATTGTGTACCCCTGCTCGGTCAGGCGGTCAAGGAGGGAGAACACAATGTCTGGGAGTGTGCTCGGCTGGCCAACATAAGGCAACATATTGTAACAATAGCCAGTCCGCGAGTCACACAAAATATAAGATTTTATGCCATATTTGACTGGCTTCTGAGGGTTGTAAACCCTGAAGTTCAGGCGTCCACGCCACTGCAACATCCCCTCATCAATGCAAATGTTTTCATAGGGCTGATACAGCTCTTTGAATTTGGAAATAATTGAATCAAGGACAGGACGCACTTTATAAAGTTTATCTCCAGCATCCTGTGAGGCATTGTCATTGAAGTGGAGAAACTTCCCAATTAGCTGGAACCTGTTGCGTGGCATGGTGTTGTTGAAGTATGGAATGGCTTCCATTGGATCCTCACTCCAGTACATGCTGACGCTGGGCTTCTTTATGTAGCCGGTGAGGAACGTAAGACCCAAGTACTTTTTGAGCTCTGGAACGTTCACCGGTTTCCACACCCTCTCTCTGGAGTGTGGCAGAGCTTCAGGATGTGACAGTATAAACTGCCGTGCATACAGGTTGGTCTGAGACACAATGTGACCCAGCAGCTCGTCAGTCAGAAACAGCTGCATGAAGTCAACCGGCTGGTCTGAATCCAGGTCTGCTGCCGCATTCTGGGGACCAGGGGTTGCCACGAATGGGAATTTAGTGGGTTCCCAGCCATCATGACTCCAAACACCTGCATCCACCTCCAGTGATTGGCGTCTCCTCGCACCTCTCCCTCTAGCAGGTGCACGTCCTCTACTCGTGTTAGGGACTGTAAAATATAGAAATATACAATTTTACACTATATATATATATGCATGCTTGAAATAAGTGGGATATCATTTTACACAACATATATATATATTATATACACACATGCCTGAAATAAGTACCATTCTACAAAACACACACACACACACACACACATATTATACATATATACACACACTTGCCTGAAATAAGTACCATTCTACAAAACACACACACACACACACACACACATATTATACATATATACACACACTTGCCTGAAATAAGTACCATTCTACACAAAAGAGTAATACATTCATGGATGGGGAACAACTTATGCGGGATGGAGGGCCGACACGTGATTTTTACATCATGTAACAAAGTAGCAAAATAGTTACCTTTGCCCCTCAGATCCTCCGTGGGCTCCCCCAGGTCTGGGGAGGACTCCCTGCTGCTTTCTGACGGAATCCAGTCAGATGACGAGTCCGGGTCCGGTTCTGAGTCAGAACTGTCACCGGACAGACGCAGCGGAGAACTCTCCGCAGCGGCGCTCCCACGTGGGACGCCGCCGAACTGCGGGGGGGCCCCGCTACAACCCGCCACGCTTTCCTCGCCTCCGATCCGGTCTTCAACCTCCTTGGGTGCATCTCCTGCCCCCCGATCCTTACCGCTGTCGCTCATTTTCACAGCAGCTACACTGCCAGACAAGCTCTGTGCCAGTGTGAGCTGCTTGAACCTGCCTCCTCCACACGCTTTCGCCTTGCGCTTCGCCATTTTGCTCTCCACTACTGCCCCTACACCGACGCTTCTTCGTCGTTTTATCTGGTGATCTAGGGTGTGAAACACTGCCCCCGACCGGAATAAATGGAATACAAGGCTGAAAATCACACAGAATGTGCGAAACGCTTTGATCTAACGTTCCCTATAAAAAACGCCTAAGACGAAATATGACGTCTTTGGCACTCAACGTTTGGATTCTATAAGACGAAATATGACGTCTTTGGCACTCTGTGAGTTAATGGTGAGAACATTTTAGAAACCTTTCCCCGCTTCACCTTAAATTCTTTGCCCAGTGCTCCTCGTCTTGGTTCTCATACCATTTAGTTATAAGAAGTCAGGACCAAACATATCCATGAGCACAGGAGACAGTGCTGGGATGAGAAAGATTACTCTAAAAATCTTCCAGCAATAACACAACAATAGAGTCAGTACTAACAGTGTGAAGATGCTACTGCTAACTGCTAACCCATCTGTTCCAAAAGACACTTCAATGAATGAGCAGGATGCTAAGACTCATAGGAAACACACTCTGATCTGTTGAGCCTAAGCAGTCTGGATTGGACTTCATCCTCCTACATAAAGATGTCCATGACTCCAAATTAAAGCACTGAGTCAGAGTAAAGTGTGTGGAGTCCTCCAGGTAAAGGCAGGTCAAGAAGAGCAAAGCATAATGAGGAGAACTTACTTCAGGCTGGTTGAAGACATGTCTGCAGGTCTCAGTCATCCACGTCAGGACTCCAGTTGTGACTCACTGCGACTGAGTCCAGACACTTATAGTCCTGCTGGGGCAGGAACTCGCCCCCACAAACCCCCAACACAATGAGGGTTGTTAGAAGTCCTTCCCACTCAGGTGGGCCGTTGTCCCACCCACCACTTTTTCACCAGAGGAGCTAACATCCTGGACAATGTTGACACGACACATAAAGATGCCTATAAAGCCCGTGCTCTCCCCCACCTTGGGGCATCAGACCACACCACTGTTATGCTAACGCCGGCATACAGACCGCTCGTCAGAGTCGTCAGACCTGTGAAAAGGCAGATACGGGTGTGGCCTGATGGGTCGTCAGAGGCACTCCAAAACTGCTTCTCCACCACAGACTGGAGCGTATCCAAAGATGCAGCCACCCACAACAACACCACAGACCTCCAGGAGTACATGGAGACCGTCACTGCATACATTAGGAAATGCATGGATGATGTCACGGTCACCAGAACCTTCTCAGAGGTGGGGACGAGGTGGGCCTGAGGACAGCGAGAGCCAACCTGTCACGAGGCATACGAGTGTCCAAGAGACAGTACTCCAGGAGGATCGCCACCCACTTCAGCGACAGCAGAGACACCAGGAACATGTGGCGGGAGAATCAGTTCATTATAGACTACAAGCCAACTTTCTCAGTTCTGCGACAGCTCCACCACTCTGCTGAATCAGCTGAATGTCTACTTTGCGTACTTTGTGGCAGACAACAACATCCCGGCACTGAAGACTCCACCCCTTCCTGGCGACCAGGCGTTGACGCTTTCTCAGGACAACTTGATGCAAGTCCTCAGAAGGACCAACGCACGGAAAGCCCAGGTCCTGACAACATTCCTGGTCGTGTCCTGAGAGACTGCTGATGAGGTCACAGGTGTCTTCACAGACATCTTCAACATCTCCCTGAGCCAGGCTGTTGTCCCCACCTGCCTCAAAGCCACCACCATCATCCCAGTCCCGAAGAAGTCGCCCCCATCCAGCTTCAACGACTACCGCCCAGTTGCACTCACTCCCATCCTTATGAAGCGTTTCGAGCGGCTAGTCATGCACCACAACAAGTCTGCCCTCCCTTCAACCCTGGACCCTTTTCAGTTTGCCTACTTGTCCAACCGCTCTACCGATGACGCCATCTGCACTGCCCTAAAGTCAATCCTCACCCCCTGGTTTTGCCTGATTTTGAATGTTATGATGCATCAAACATGTCAAGTGCACTTTAGTAGTTTATTTAATTTATTCTGCAGATTGTAAATATTGGGTTCCACTGTGTGTGTGTATATATATATATATATATATATATATATATATATATATATATATATATATATATATATATATATATATATATATATATATATAGATGTGTGTGTGTGTGTGTGTGTGTGTGTGTGTGTGTGTGTACAAGGTACTACATGGTACCAACTGCATCTAAAGTACTGTGTGTGTGTGGTGCATTGTACCATTACCTCTAAGAGTCGAATCTATCTTCTGATTGACATAGTCCCAAATACTAATATCTTTTAAAGAATGTAGCTGGGCTACAATCGTCAACTCCGTGACGACAGCGGCCGTGGACAGTGAAGCAAAGTCTTTTCAACAATAACAATGACCTAGGACGATCCAGTCCAAAACATTGTTCTTCCTCTCCCAGTGGCCACAATTAACAATGGTAAGCAGAAAACCTGTTGTAATAATCAAATTTCTGCAATTGGACTGACTAAGTTAAAGGAGACGAGTGATAATGTTGTAAGATCAATTCACTAAGATAGAAGATAAGAGGTCAAGGTTGGAGTCCTTTCGGTAAAGTACCATTGGGGTTGGAGACCCTCCGAATGGCAATTTCAGTTAATATCCCTTGGGTTCATGTCCCTCCGACTTTGATTCAGTAATTAAATGTAAATTGGTAAAACCAGTTTAGATAGGGTTAAACCGGGAGAACCACTGACTGCGCAAAACATCGACATCTGGGGAGACAGTGGTTCACAAAATGGCACACACCGAGTGAAAATCAGATACCTGGGGTAAAATGTTATGCAAGCTTGCCAAAATAACAAAATAGAGACAAACAAGGCAATTAAACAATTGATAAATTGAAGGAATGTTCTGTAAATCTGCTTGAAGGTCTGACGAGACCGTTTCTGATCCCAGAACAACAAGCTCAAAAATGATAAATTTAATAAAAATAAAGATGAGGCTTTTAAAAACAAGTCAAGGAGAGGAATGTCATCAAACTGCGCCTGAGTGAGGGGGAGGTGACCCTGCTCGCAGCGATGCCAAGTGTTTTTGGTTTCTTACCTGAATTTCCCTTGGGATCATTAAAGTATATATCTATTTATCTATCTATCTAAACGGAAGATCTGTACTTTGGTGTCCCGTCACTGACGATGACGTGTTTTGTACCATGTGGCGTCTAGCTTGAAATCTAATGGGATCTTTGAGCTATTGTGTGATCTCTGCACTCAATTTATGCTATTAGGTTTTGTTGTGTTTGTCTATACAGTCATATTTATATGTCTCTTGTGTTTATTTAGTGTGAATGCTGTGTTGTCGAACTGTGATAGCTGTATTCTCTTGCACTCTTGTATAATGTATGCCGTATGACTGTACGCGTACTTAACATAGGTAAATAATTTCCCTGTAGGATTATTAGAGTATTCTTTATTCATTCAAGTCTTAAAACAGCTTTTGAGAAAAGAGGGAAATTGCAAAAACTAGAAGATGATTTGAAATTCACTCGGGGTGTGATCCAAACGTGTGTTTCCTTCAAATTGTGAAACTTCAAATTTGTCAAAGGACAAATTAACAGGTGATCCAGATTTCTTGATTATGACAGAAAGCCGGTTCTGCAATCACCTTGTGAATCATCTGATACATTACCAAAAAACAGAAGCCAGCCACAACACCGACATCCAACACATGCAGACACAATTACTTAAAATACAATTAGCTGAGGCCAGGGCCAAGGTAAATGACAAGAAGGACGAGAAGAACTCTAACCCCGCTGGCAGTGTTATGTGGCAGGGTCGTGGTGGCTGGTGTGGGGCCCAAGGAGGACGAGGAAGAGGTGAAAGCAGATTATATGAGCCTAATAGGCAGAGACTTGCTAATTGTCACAAACGCTTACCAGTTCCAACCTCACCCACTGCTGACATCTACTGGGCAGAGGTTCAACCAGAGACACCCTCCGCTGACCCTGGTGTGTGTTCCGTGTATGCCATGTCGAAGCCTCGGATTCAGTACATTGGATTCAGTCCATCCAGGCATTTGATCGTGTCCCTCATGGTATCTTGTGGGGAGTGCTTTGAGAGAATGGGGCCCTTTGCAGAGGGCTCTACGGTCCCTGTATGACCGAAGCCAGAGTTGGATTTGCATTGCCGGCAGTAAGTCTGACCTGTTCCAGGTGCACGTTGAACTCCAGCAGAGCTGCCCTCTATCACCGGTTCTGTTCATGATCTTTGTTGACAGAATTTCTAGGCACAGCCAGGATTCGGAGGGAGTCCGGTTTGGGGACCAAAGGATTTCATCCCTGCTTTTTGCAGACCTCATCAAACCTGGACCTTCAGCGTGCACTGGGACGGTTTGCAGCTGAGTGTGACGCGAGTGGGAGAGTCTTTGCCCCAAGTAGAAGAGTTTAAGTATCTTGGGGTCTTGTTCACAAGTGAGGGAAGGATGGAACGTGAGATTGACAGACAGATCGGTGCAGCTTCTGCAGTGATGCGGTCGCTGTATAGGTCTCTCGTGGGGAAGAAGGATCTGAGTCGCAAGACGAAGCTCTCGATTTACCGGTCAATTGACGTTCCTACTATGTTCCCGGATACAAGCGGCTGAAATGATTTTCCTCCGTAGAGTGGCTGGGTGTACCCTTAGAGATGGGGTGAGGAGCTCAGTCACCAGGGAGGAGCTCGGAGTAGAGCCGCTTCTCCTCCACCTCGAGCGAACCAGAATATTTGTAGGGTGACAAAAGTTAAAACAACGCGATCAGTTTATAAGCCTCCGGGCCCCTGCGTAAAGTCTTCTCCAGCGCATCCCAAAGATTCTCACCAGGGTTAAGGTCTGGGCTCCTTGGGGGCCGATCTGGGATCAAAAACGATGTCCCATGGTCCCTGAAGCCCTCTGTAAAGATATGAGTTGAATAAATCCTGACATAGTCGCCTTGGAATATGAACGAGTCTTCAAGGAAGAAAAATCCATAGATGGACAGATGTGGTCATTCAGTAGGTCTGCAGATGACGTCATTTGATGGGTACATGATGTCGCTGCACCTCGAGTTGAACCTATCATAACACCGTCCCTCAGTGCGGGGACTTTTTTAGTCAATTTACATTAAAAGCTGCCGTGACCTGGATTCGAACCGGGGTTGCTGCGGCCACAACGCAGAGTACTAACCTCTATATGATCACGGCCGATGAAAAAACAAAAACTGGAAAACAGTTAAAAAATCAGGGAGTGAGTAAAATACACACCACCAAGTAACACCGCAGCAACCACTTTGTTGTGGTTTCTGCAGCCACAACACAGAGTACTAACCACATGACCACTGCTCCAGAGTCCAGTCTACACGTTCCAGAACAAACTGAAGACCCCCCTTTTTAGTTCAGCCTCCTTCATGAGTGTTTTTCTTCTGAATAATCAGCTGTAAATTCACTTTGTTATCCTTGTTTTTTAGCATGGAAATGCTTTACTCTCACAGTATTACTCTCACAATGTTTTCTGTTTTTGTGGATATAGTGGAATAATGAAGTTTCTACAGTCAGAGGTTAGAATAACCCCTTGTTCTGCTGTGTCTCAATGCAGGTGTAGAGCTCCCCCTACTGGTCAAATTATGTTACAGCACGTGATCCTGAGAGGAGACACGATGGGGTCAGGTCAGCACCAGTGACGTCAGCAGTAGTAAATATGGGTCTGTAAACAAACATCAAATAAACACAGGGGTGTGTATGTCCACGTGATCTCTCCAGCTACCGGTTCAGACTCCACACACACTGGTCCTGAACCGATCTTCCTCCGGTTCCTAAACCAATGTGGACCGATGTCCTGCCGCCCCCATTTCATTCCAGTTATAGTCCCCCATTTCTTTTTCAGTCCCTGGTGAATTCAATCAATCAATCAATCAACTTTTATTTATATAGCGCTTAATCACATCTGAAGACATTTCAAAACGCTTAACAGATAGAAAGTCAACAATGTCCTCCAGAGCAGCATAAACGACGGTGGCAGGGAAAAACTCCCTCATTGAGGAAGAAACTCTGGGCAGGACCCAGACTCTGGAGGGGGGGTCATCCGCCTTGACCTGTGGGTTGGGAAAGAGAAATACACTGAGGATAGAGATAGGTCAAGGAAATGAGAGAGACAGAGAGAGAGAGAGGGAGAGGGAGAGAGAGAGGGGGAGAGAGAGGGGGAGGGAGAGAGAGAGGGAGAGAGAGAGAAAGAGAGAATGTCCATAGTGCGCTATCGCTGAAATGTGGGCGGGATTTCCAGGCCTTTTGATATCCTGTCTTCCATCCGCGTTCCCTCGCGTTCTATCCGTGCCCTAGAAACAGCTTGTGGGGTTTAGTGCCTTGCTCAAGATCACTCCCGCACCTCTCAGGAGACGATACTTCTCCAGGTACCAGTTCCTCTTGCTTTAGTCATTGGACCACGCTGGACTTGAACAACCGAAAGGTGACCAACCTTTTGGTTGCCAAGTCGAGTGTGGACTAAGCGACTGCCGCCTCAGAATGAAAAGAACTTCAGGTCCAACGCGTCTCGACTTGAGTTTCGCACACTTTTGAGTTGCATCACAAACCAGAGAACCCAACTGCGGTTGAAGAAACAAGTAAACCTATTTACTCCACACACGCTGGTCCTGAACCGATCCTCCTCCGGTTCCTAAACCAATGTGGACCTATGTCCTGCCGCCCTGATTTCATTCCAATTATAGTCCCCTATTTTTTTTCAGTTCCTGGTGAAATGTAAAAAAAATGGAAGTACATTCCTCAATTTCTATCAATATTAAAAAGTAGAATTTGAATCCAGACAGCTAGAGCGGAAATAAATGCTTAGATATGTTCCTAGTTGGACGTTTTCCTGGGGGGGACAACAAGCGGGAGTCAACAAATACTCGTTATTAGCCTTAGCTTTTTACGTTCCTGCAATGTGTGGAAGTCGTTAGTTTCTCTGCTATTTAGTTTGTTTAACAAATTTGTCATTTGACTCTTTGAAGGATTTTGTCAAAAGACGACTAAAGGATGGAGGTGAGGATATTTTCGAGTCTTTTCAGATCGTTGTCATCAATCCTAAGAAGAGAAGATAAGAGTACACGGACTGCTGGATCTCTGCCTTAGACCCAACTTGAAGCTACACATGATGGGTATACTAAACGATCTTTTATTGAATAAATGAACTACTTTTAATGTCAACCAACTTTAACGTGATTCCTTTAAAAGGTCTCAAACCTGCAAGTAAACATAGTAAGTAGTTAGAAGAGATTTTAGGATGAGAGACAAAACAATAACCAAGACTCATACACATAAAAACACAATTAAAGCAGAAATAAAGGAACGTTCAAATCCTCCTATCATGTCAATAATAATGGGATCAACCTCTGAGCTGTCAATACACTTTGTTGCCTTAGGGATGGAATGTTGCCAACCCTCTGCAGTTCGCTACAGAACCAACAGATCTGTAGATGATGCTGTAAACATGGAGCTACAGTTTGTCCTCCAGCACCTGGACTCCCCAGCATCCTACGCCAGGATTCTGTTTGTGGACTTCAGCTCTGCTTTCAATACAATCGTCCCAGCTCTGCTCCATGACAAGATCTTCCAGCTGAATGTGCCTGACTCAATGTGCAGGTTTTCAGCTTCCACCATTTTGTCTTCTGCTCTGTCTTTGTCCTCTTCATCTTCCTCACCACCAGAGTCATCCTACACACCACCATCCTATGCTGTTTGGCTACACTCTCACCTACCACTACTTTTCAGTCACTGATCTCCTTCAGGTTACATCGTCTACACAAGATGTAGTCTACCTGTGTGCTCCTACCTCCACTCTTATAGGGGCGGCAGTGGCTCAGCGGTAGAGCAGATGCCCTGAAGACGGATCGCCCGGCCATCGGTGGATCGATTCCCACTCATGCCAAGACGTCCCTTGGAGTGTGAGCCAACAGTGGGAGGTGTCAGCTCATCTCCCAGCCACTGCCAATGCACCCCTGAGCAAGGCCCGTCACCCTGCGTCCCCCTACTGTTTCTTGTGTGATGTGTTACAAATTGCATGCCTACAGGCCCATGTTGTGTCCAAAATACTATGTGTGTATGACTAACCAAAAACATGTAACCACATACAAAGAAAGTGTGAAGAGTGTAAAGATCATTTCCCCACATGTGGACAATAAAGTGGGTTTCATCTTAATCTTATAGGGCTCCCTATGTTTCTGCATCTTCTGGAAGAAAGTATTCACTATAGCTGTTTCCATCCTTTATGCAAAGTCACCTACCACCTGTCCTTCTGCGTTCCTCACCTGGATACCAAATCTGCCCATCACCTCCTTATCACCTGTGTCCTGCAACAAAATGTCCATTGAAGTCTGCACTAATGACAACTCTCTCACTTCTAGGTATGCTTTGCATCACTTCATCACGGTGCAACTACAATTTCTCCTTCTCCTCCAGCTCACATCCTACCTGTGGAGCATACCCACAACAACATTGAACATCACACCTTTGATTTCTAGCTTCAGACTCATCACTCTATCTGACACTCTTTTTACCTCCAGGAGGAGCTCGGAGTAGAGCCGCTGCTCCTCCGCCTCGAGCGGAGCCAGCTGAGGTGGCTCGGGCATCTGTTCCGGATGCCTCCTGGATGCCTCCCAGGAGAGGTGTTCCGGGTATGTCCTACTGGGAGGAGACCTCGAGGAAGACCTAGGACACGCTGCAGGGTCTATGTGTCTTGGCTGGCCTGGGAATGCCTCGGGCTCCCCCCAGAGGAGCTGGAGGAGGTGTCTGGGGAGAGAGAAGTATGGGCATCCCCGTTGTTGCCCCCGCGACCCGGTCCTGGATAAGGGGTAAATGATGGATGGATGGATGGATGGATGGATGGATGGATGGATGGATGGATGGATGGATGAAATCCATGCACCGCTCTTTCTGAAAAAAAGCATCAGAAACATTTTGAGTTTAGATATGTAATCCTCCATTTTTATTGTAAGGCAAGGCGAGCGGAAAACGAATGGCTGCACTGGACTCGCTCATAGATTGTAGTTTGCTGTCACTTCTTCTACAGCCGTGGAGGAAGACTCCTCGGCCCAATCCCTGGGATCACCAGCGCCCCCTGAGGCTGGGGAGCTATGTGGAGTCGGATAAAAAAAGAGGCGCAACACAACAAAATGGATGCAATAAAACCACCAGGTCCGTTGAAACTGACTGGAAACGTAGATGCAAATTGATGGTCTTCCAAACACCATTTCCAGCTGTATATTGCGGCGGTAGGAGTGGATCAACGAGCACAGGAAAGAAAAATAAACATGTTGCTCATTGTCGCTGGCCCAGAAGCAATAGGAGTCTTCAACACGTTTGTGTTTGCTCAACCTGACGACAAAGGCAAGTTTGACGAGGTTGCGAAGAAATTTGATGTGCACTGCCTGTCAAAGAAAAATGAAACGTACGAGAGGTACGTCTTTTGCTCACACTTACAGCCCCAGGGTGAGTCATTTGATAATTATCTCACCGAACTTAAGATTAAAGCTCAGTCCTGCAATTTTGATTAGACACCAGATTGTTTTTGGGACTAATGAAAAGAAGCTCCGGGAGAAACTGTTGAGGGAGACAGACCTCACATTAAACAGTGCTATAAAAATATGTCACGCCAGTGAACTTACACGGCAACAGGTACTGACGTTCAGAGAGCCTTCGCAAGGAGCAACATACCAAGAAAATGAAGCAGTGAATCTTTCACATGGGTTCTGGCAGCTGAGGCTGGACCCAGAAAGTAGCAAATACACCACCTTTAACACTCCATTTGGACATTACTGTTTCGTGACGCTCCCATTTGGCATCAAATCAGTGCCAGGGAACTTCCACGGAGCAATGGAGTCCATAATTGAGAGTCTGGAAGGTACCAGATTCTATATAGATGACCTGTTTGTTTGGGGAACAACACAACAGCAACATGATGGGAGACTGGAGAAACTCTTACAGAGAATTTAAAAAAAGTGAACTGAAACTAAACAGGGACAAGTGTCTCTTCAGTGTCACAGAGATGACCTTCCTGGGAGACAAGGTCACAAGTGAAGGTGTGGAACCTGATCAGTCAAAAGTGCAAGCCATAATTGGACATGCCTGCCTCCACCGACCAAAAGGGTGTCTTGTGAGCCATGGGAAACATCAACTTCCTGGGCAAGTTCATCCCTAATCTTACTGCCAAGTGATGTATTCCTGTGTGGCCTCAGCATTTTTGTAGTGAGACCGGTTTCGGCTGGTTCTGCTTCGTGGAGCATGTTTCACTTCCTAATATGACAATATGCGTTGTGCCTTTCAGATGTATTAAGGTGTAACCATATATAGGAATGGAAGTATATGCGCTGTAACTTGTGTCTATAAAGGATGTCATCTGAAGGTTGTTTTACTGAGAAGAGACAGGCCTGTTAGTTTCACATGGGAACTGAGTGTGGTGAAATATTGCCTGATGTTAAGACACGCCTACTGAAGAACATAAATACTGAGTGATTTCTGTATTTCATTGCACACTAGCACTGCATATGTATAAGCCTTTTGTGCCCAGAATATTCTGTAATAAAGCTTCAAAGAACTTTTCATCTGTTTCCAGTCTCTTTTCGTGACCAACATTTTCACTACCCAAAATAAAGGAACACGCGGAGGCCAGAGAAGAGAATCGCCTCCTAACAATTTGGTGACCCCGACGTGATCTTGGGCTGAGGTGTTGGTTTGACAGACTGAACTTCAGGCGCCATCAATTGAAAAGGTAAGAGGACCATTCTTCCTCTAAAATTGATCTTCCGTCTGTAAACTGATACTGAACCTAAGGTCCGTCAATTTTTTTTTTAATTTGAACTCGTGTTTTTTGAATAAGCTAAATTGTGACTGTGACTGGAAATGTTTTTCTGAAAGGCCTGTTTTATTTGTCCTGGGTTAGAGGCCCTGGAGGATACCGGCGTGTTCCTAAACAGGTTGAAATTCCCTGGCTGTCTGGCGAGGCAGCAGAAAGGGTTTAGACGTGCCCTGTGAAGGCGGCGTCCTATCACGGAAAGGTTGTAAATCCCGAAGGGTTCCACTCCCTTCAAAAATTTCTGGACTGGGAGGTTGTTCGCTTGAAATCAAAGGACTGTTGTGCACTTAATAAAGAGTAATTGAGACATCTAGAGTGTCCAGTGGGACTATTTGGTCCTGGAGGTTGTCCGTTCTTTACTATTTGGTAAAGAATCTGGAGGACTAGAATTCCTCGTTTGAAATTGCGCGCTGAGAAATAGTGAATTGTTTGTGTTGAGGAATTGTGAGGCTCGTAGCTGTCTTGTTGTGAGACAGTTGTCCTCCTCTGTCCAAGAAACACTGTGACTAGTCTGAGGTCTGGGACCTCCGAGTTCTGGGAACTCTGCTCTGGGAGCAACAGCTGCAGTCATGGAAGGTGAATTTGATCGGGAGAAGGAGCGGTTTGATTTGAGAGACATTCCTGATCATCCAACTGGCGTTTTATTAAAAGACCAAGTTAAATTGGTTAATGGTTAAGGGTAGGGCAGATGCTGAAACATGCAACTGTTTCTCCCCATAGCCTATGGCTCAAATCACTTGTTGTTTGTTGTCTTTATTGATGTCTATTTTATACTGTACATCTCTTATCGGTAAAATGTTGTAATTTATTTTTTATCTGAAATGATCTGTGTGTCTGAAACTTTTTGTTGCCTTCTTGGCCCAGCTCCCTCTTAAAAAAGAGATTTTTAATCTCAATCAGGCTAACCTGGATAAAAAGGTAAAAAAAAAAAATTAATAAAAAATTGGCATCTCAGGTTGCAGTCGGCGGACTGCCTGAAAAACCTCGCGAGAAGAGTCAAAGAGAATTGCATGCATGGTTTGACTTGGACAAAGATGTTGAGGAGTTGAAAGATAGTGATCCGACCCTTGGACTGCAACTAAACAATATAACCGGGCGATAAAAAATAAGGAAATCAAGTAAAAAATATAAGTGTAATGTAAGTGAATAAAGTAATATAAAGGAAAATTTAGGAACCATAATTTGTGAAATAACATAGAAAAAGGCTGCAGCCAAATGTAACAATCACTTCATGAGCATGAATCTAAGTTGAATCTAATCTAAATTGAAGTCCCCCTTCTGCACACATTTTCCTCTGAAATAAAAGGGGCGTATGGATGCATAAACTGTATAAGTAATTGATATAAGCTTTAAACTATAAAATGAGTCTTTCAGTGTCTGGCAAACATCCGTGTATACATAGGGGTGCATTTCTTAAACCGTCACCCGGCTGAAATAAGGTCACCCAGAGTTAGTTACTAGTGATTATAACAATATATTCAAGAGAAAAAGTAATTTTGTAGCTTTTATTTTCCCTCATTCAAATCATACAAAAACTGTCACATCTTAAAATCTGAATCTTTCTCCATTTTCTGTTATCTCTTCTCTTATTTTCTTTCTTGCCACTATTTTTATTTTTCATCTTCGTGACAGGGGTTCGTTTTAGCCTGGGAAGATAAGTTCAGCCTCGCTTTAAAGATATCTGGCGCCATCTAGCGTTGTAAATGGGTATAATTTCTAGAACCTGAATGTAAGACGAACCCGACTTTTTCACTTTTTTGCGTCTAATTCACTGTGATACTCTGTGTATTTGGGTCCCTTCTGCTAATGTCTGTTAAAAAAGGATGAGAATGTGTTAATACTTCAGTAGAGGATAAATTTCACTCTGTATTCCACCAGAATGTGAAGCAATGGGAAGAGGACAATCAGTAACATAAAATATTAGACCACCTTTGTTTTCTTCAATTTCGTGCTGATTTCTTCTTCTTTTTATCAATTATCAACTCCTGTGTGTATCGTGACTAAAACAGGCAGAAAATAAAACTTGGAGGACCTTTATAGCAGTTATAGGCAGTACAATGTCACAGCCACTGATGTTAGAACTAAAGCAGTTTTGTCTGTTACTGTATCAAGTAAACCATGCAAACAAGTTACATGTCATCTTTTGATTTCAGTTCTTATATAATATTGGTATACGCAACGGTATGAATATTCTTCTCAACTGTTTTTGTAACGTTCGTGTGCAGATTTACTGTTTTATTTACACAACAATAAAACATTTAAATATATTTCCCTATTCAACAGAACCTGATATAGATGAGAGCAGAAAAGACCGTTATGTTGGTGATAAAACAACTGAACAGTCAAACTCAGTCCTATACTCTTCCCGGTCTGCATTGAATATCTCAGCAATTTCACTATCGCTGACCTTCTGGTTTGCAGGTGTCTGTCCGGTAATGACGCTTTAGCGAAACATCAGACAAAAGTCGAAGCAGCCACATTAGTCCAGGCATCCGCACTCCACGCACATATTGTGGGCGTGTAACTCGTGGTGTAACTCGCTCGGCACTGCCTCCAGTCCTGGTAAACGTGTGTTTACCATCACTCCCACGACGCACGCAGCTTAACTTTAAAGGCTTTGCTCACACCGATGTCCAGCGGTTGGAGTTCTTTCGTTAATCCTTCAGGATGATGGCAAACTCCGAATTCAGCCGCTTGACGTGTTTCTGACAGAAGCGGTGGTGTGGGGGGGGGGGGGGGGCATGGAGTCACAGATCAAGAGAGATGGCGATGTATAAAGGAAACCATGCAAACAAGCTACATGTCATCTTTTGATTTCAGTTCCTATATAATATTGGTATACACAACGGTATGAATATTCTTCTCAACTGTTTTTGTAACGTTCGTATGCAGATTTACTGTTTTATTTACACAACAATAAAACATTTAAATATATTTCCCTATTCAACAGAACCTGATATAGATGAGAGCACATTTGTGTGCGTGAAAAGACCGTTATGTTGGTGATAAAACAACTGAACAATCAAACTCAGTCCTATACTCTTCCCGTACTCTTCTCTCTCTTCCTATGGACACACTTCCCTTCCTCTCCTTCTTCGACCAACAGTTGTCCAATTTCCACCGGCACCCTGTAGGTCAACAGCACCGATGGTGGTCGTTGTTAACCCGGGCCTCGACCGATCCGGTATGGAAGTCATAGGTTTGATTCACATGTTTGATTTGGCAAAAGTTTTACGTCAGATGCCCTTCCTGACGCAACCCGCTGCATTTATCTGGGCTTGGGACTGGTACAATAAGACACTGGCTTGTGTCCTCTTGTGGCTACATTTGGTACTTTCCAGTCCATAAAGGTTTTATTTATTTTATTTATTTTTTACTTTGGCAGCATTCTACTGCTGGTGAGTACCTGTTGAGTACCTGTTGAGTACCTGTTGAGTACCTGTTGAGTACCTGTTGAGTACCTGTTGAGTACCTCTTGAGTACCTCTTGAGTACCTTTGAGTCTGATCTCATCCTCATTTGTTTGCTATTGAAGGAGGGACAAATTGATACTTGGTTACAAAGGGAAAAATAATGGTGCCAGAACAGGGACTGGAACACGTCTAACCTTTCATCAGCCCCCCCCCCATATTATTTATTTCCAAAGTCAGCAAAAGAATGGCACTGTGTGAAATGTATGGGTTTGATCCAGGATACTCAGTTGTAATGAAGGGAGTCAGGGCAGATGTTGATATAAATGCTGTGAAGAAGGCTTTTACTTTTTTTAATGATCTGTCTGATACCAGATTGTAACTCCACTGCTTGTGGAAGGGGGGCAGTCAAACGATTATGGTTCTGAATGGGAGATTGTTTTGGTAGAGGATTATTGCACAGAAAGTGTAGATGAGCCAGCACCTACTTAAACACTAGCTCCCCTTGCTCGTATAATTAATGATATGAAAGTCACATTTCAAGAGCAGATAGGTGACTTGGCTGTCACCTATAAAGAAGGGAGTGATAATGTTATAAGCTCAGTTCAGTAATATACAGTAGAAGATAAGTGCAGGTTGGAGTCCTTCCGGTAAAGTACCATTGTGGATTCGGGTCCCGAACAGAGATTTTGGTTAATATCCCTGGGATTGGAGTCCCTCCAAATGGCGATTTTGGTTAATATCTCTTGGGTTAAAGTCCTTCCGACTGGGATTTGGTAAACATGATAATTAATTGAATATTGTGTTGTATTGTATGAAATGGACGGTGAATTTGTGAATGTGATAAATAGGGATTGTGTGAAATGAATGGAGCGAATGGTCAGGGACAGAATGTGATGTTTGGAAGGCTTTAAAAAAAGGTAAAACTAGTTTAGATAGGGTTAAACTGGTAGAACCACTAACTGCTCAGAACAGCGACATCTGCGTAGACGGTGGTTCACAAAATGGCGGCCGCCGAGTGAAAATCAGATACCTGGGGTAAATTTATGCAAGCTTGCCAAAATAAAGATTAACTAAATTCCAGCCAAATAATCAAATCAAACAGTTGATAGACTGAACAAGTGGTCTGTAAATCTGATTGAAGGTCTGACGAGACCATTTTCTGATCCCAGAACAACGAGCTCACAAGTAATGAATGTCATAAAAATAAAAATGAGGCCTTTTAAACAAGTCAAGGACAGGAAGGTCATCAAACTGCTACTCATTGTGGGGGAGGTGATAAACGGGAGATCTGCTGGGTGGTACTTGGGTGTCACGTCATTGATGATGACGTATCTCGTACCATGTGGCGTCTAGCTTGAGATCCAGTGGGATCTATGACTATTGTACGGTCTCTGCACTTTATTTATGCTGTTAGGTTTTATTGTGTTTGTCCATACAGTCGTAAATTAAATTAGACCACGTTAGTTAAAAGCTCCAAATCAAGGTTTAAAGTCCAAACTTACGCATAAATTTGTGTTTCTAGCACTTAAGTCTTAAGTTGTGGGACAAAAAAGTGAGACTAGGAATTATGTGGGGTCCGAGTGCAAAGATGTCAAATAAAACTAGTTTAGAAAATATGAGGTATTTTTAAAAAAGTCTTAAAACAGCTTTTGAGAAAAGAATGAACAGAAAGAAATTAGAAAAAATGTAAGATGATTTAAAATTTACTAGGGGTGTGATTCAAGATTGTGTTTCCTTCAGATTGTGTAGAGAAGAACAGAACACACCCACATGTCCTGTCCATGACGTGGCTGACGAGGGGAGGGCCCTCCCACGACAGCCACAGCCCATGAACAAGGACAACAGTTTAACTAAAGATAGGGAGGAAGTTTATTTTGAAAACAGGAGTAACATTCCATTCAGGAACATGCCAACTCAAGTAGAGAGGAACAGTTCACCAGTGGTTGTGCTCACTGCTCATGTGAGGGCTGTGGAGGTAAAAGGGTTGGTAATATTGTCTCAGCTACCACAGACCCTGATAATTAAGCTTTCGAACCGGTTCATGGAACGAAAATGAAAACCGGAAACTTTTGGTATTTTGGCAGGAACGAAAACGAAAACTTAATATTTTTTAATGTTCTGGAGCAGAATCGGAACAGAAAATAATTGTAAACCGGTTAATACCGGGTTTTTTTGTTCTTGAAAAAAACATTTGACCTGATGTTTCACTTCCTGTCATTCACTGGACGCGGGATGAGAGCAGAGAGAAGTAGCGGCTATCAGCAGCAGCTAAGAAAAGGGAGGTCTCCCAGTCACTATTTAACCATTACAGGTAAACACTGCAGTGTGTCAATCTGAACATGTATGATTTAGACATGAACTCATTGGCTGCAGTCATTTTCAGAGCAGTGTGTTCCCGTACTGCCAATATTAGCTATGGGAGAAGAACAATGAAGATCTGCTGTTCAGCAATAAATGACATGGTGGAAGTTATTCTAGTCTTATGTCATGTAGTGTCTAAGTAGGAGGCATAAGCCTTAACTACAGTGATATACAGTCATAAAGCAGTGGTGTAGTGCTGGGGTACTGTTTACTGTAGGGTAGGGATATATCTATAATTATAGTCTATAGTATATTAACTAATTGCTTTAGTTGCCAATTTAAAAGTCCTTAAGTTACCGTATTTTGCGCACCATTCAGCTCATTGTATAAAGAGGTGCAGTCTAAATAACGTAGTTTATTTCTGTACTTTAACCGGACACACAGCACACATTATTCGGTGCATGGTTGCTAACGGAAGCAGAAAAGTGACTGTGGTTGAACTGTGTTGTACTACGTTGTCTGAAATTTAAAGTTAAAAAAATACACTGACATTATTTTTTAACTATGTTTTTATTTCTTTATTTTGTGATAAATCTGTGCTAAATCCTTGAAGTCCTCATCTTCGGTCTGCATTGAATATCTCGGCAATTTCACTATCGCTGACCTTCTGGTTTCCAGGTGTCTGTCCGGTAATGACGCTTTAGCGAAACATCAGACAAAAGTCAAAGCAGACACGTTAGTCCAGGCATCCGCACTCCACGCACATATTGTGGGCGTGTAACTCGTGGTGTAACTCGCTCGGCACTGCCTCCAGTCCTGGTAAAGGTGTGTTTACCATCACTCCCACGACGCACGCAGCTAAACTTTAAAGGCTTTGCTCACACCGATGTCCAGCGGTTGGAGTTCTTTCGTTAATCCTCCAGGATGATGGCAAACTCTGAATTCAGCCGCTTGACGTGTTTCTGACAGAAGCGGTGGGGGGGGGAGTCACAGATCAAGAGAGATGGCGAAGCGTGAAAAAAGCCCCCCGGTCTCTTTATGTGAATCGGAACAACCGGAACTGATAGCCTGAGTGGGCGGTGTTGTCTGATGTGTCTGAATCCCTGACAGTCTTCTCGGTCTCCTTCAGGAACAAGCCGTGTCGGTACTTTGATGAGGGGCGTGGCACATGTCCCTTTGGCGCCATCTGCTTCTATAAACACGCCTTTCCTGGTGGACGACTGTTGGAGGCCCAGCCCCCGCGCCAGCAGCCCAGATCCAACGACAGGAACATGGTAAGGGGCCACCAGTCCACTGGTTCTGTTGAAGGTCTGCCAAGAACAGCAGCATCTCCACAGCAGCGCCCTCTGCTGGCTGAGTGGAAGCACTGATCAGTGGAAACCATCGTTTGGAGACATTTGGAGTCTGATTTTTGCAAACCTGCATCACTGGATGAAGGCTGATGTGTGTGTGTGTGTGTGTGTGTGTTTGTGTGTGTGTGTGTGTGTGTGTGTGTGTCCCCAGCAGAACTCCAGGACTCCGCTGTGGAACATCTTTGAGGAGCAGGAGAGCACAGACTCCTTCGGCATCGATGTTGAGGAGATGGGGACGTTCAACCTGAGAGAGATGCTTCTGATGCTGCTGGCAGCCGGGACCGACGACGAGGATGAGTGGGACTTATTTAATGAGGACCTGGACGATTTCTGTCAAATGTACCTATAGCAGCCCCCCTCCCCCACTGCACCCCCACCCCCTTTAAAACATTTATATTAGAAAATAGAATGGACTGTCTTCTGAAAGTAATGGACGGTAGCTCCCACCCTGTTTTGTGACAGGCCATCAATAAATGAAAGAGAAAACGTCCCTCAAGCCATGGCGCTCTTGCTAATCATTACCTTGACATCTATTGTTTGTCTTTCTTGTGCGTTTCATGTAGGAGGTATAATTCTAAAATAACAAAAATAAGTCAAAATAATATTGAACAAATTAACTTTTTTCAAATATTGCTAACAAAACCCACAAGTTTCTTTGTGGGTTTTGGTGTGACTTGTTTATCACTGACAGCTGTTAGTGTTACCGGTCCCAAATACTGAGGTACGTAATAACAAATGAATGGTGGTTCTGTATGCCTCGCACCCTAAACACAGGAAAACAGTCACAGGAATGAGAGAGACGAACCACCCTTGCTGCATCTCCAGTATGTTCTTTTTATTTTACAATTATTCACAACATTACGATAAACATTCATGTCCGTAATCTCTCCCTAATACAATAAAGTTCATGTCTCAATGTCCATTGTGTGGCTCTCATATGTCCATGCTTCAACTCCAGCACACAGTGTATTCCGCTCCATCTCACATCACAGTTTAAGATTTTCCCCTTAAAACTCAAAATAAACCAAAAATAAATAAACATGAACCAGAGGGATTCAGATGGTACATTACTTTTGTCCCAAAAGCACATTTTCGGTATCTTTGCTATTACCATGGCTACTATGAGATATAGTGCTGTAAAGTCAACTTCACATTTACTGTACCAAAATCCACTGAAAGCTACTGCCAGTAGTATAAGACTGGTGTAATCTAAAACAGTAAACTCATTGCATAGGGAATATTAATGGACTCATATACAGTAAAACTAACACCTTTAAAACTGATGAAAATACAGTTTCACCCTTCGTACTGTAACTATTTATTCCTGAAAGCCACATGAAACTAACCGTGCTTTTTATAAACAGAAAATAGCCATTCAAAAATATATGCATCTGCTTGTTCAAGTAATTTCCATAATGCACCATAGTAAACAGATCCTATAGTATTAGTTTAATCATATCCCAACAGAAACACTCTATTTACAGTGTTCGTAGGTGTGCAGGGCCAAAAGAGGGAAAACAACTAAAATCTTGCCACGCAATGTGCACATATGCAAATGGTCTCTGCCTAATATGGAACAGGTAGGCGCCATTTTCTGAAACTCCCGCCAAGCGGCTTTGCTTGCTAGGAGGAGTTTTCTAGCTAACATCAAACTTACTTTTATACGTTGAGAAACGCCACCAAAGCATGTCAATAATGCTAAAAATAATGAACTCTAGGAGGTAGTCATTTTGTGGTTGTCATGGTGTACTAACCTGAAAACACAGGAAAACAGTCACAGGAATGAGAGAGACGAGCCACTCTTGTTGCATCTCCAGTTTGTCCTGAGGAGAGGGGCCGAGGTCCTCACCTAGAGTCACCTGGGTGCAACACGACCTGCACTAAGGTTCCGCCCTCCTGTTTCCCTGCTGCCTGAGTTACTTTGTCTCAAAATAAAGACGAAATTAATATCTGGGAGGACAGACGTTAATAAAAAAATGTTTCATCATTTAGAATTGGTGAAAATAAAGTTCTGATAAATCAGTAAAATAATATGTAAACATTAATCCCCAACAATAAAAACAAATATGACCATATATTTTGAGTGTACCACACTAGCACTTCCTGTTAGCCTGACGATCACTCTGACATTTACCGTCAAACTGTAAGGTTTTACTCCTGAAGGCTGGATCTTCTGTTTTCTTTATTAAAGCTGCTCATAGCCATTATTTTGTACTGATGTGTCCTCCCTTCATCACCTTCATCCAAGTGTCCCGTGTGTGTGTGTGTGTGTGTGTGTGTGTGTGTGTGTGTGTTTGTGTGTGTGTGTGTGTGTGTGTGTGTGTGTGTGTTTCATTAATGGCTAAGAGCCTGTTGGATCCCATCTGTCTTTCAAAGTGGGTGAACGGATGGATGGATGAGAGACGGAGGAATTTTTCCCCAAGAATGTAATCATCGGGGTTTTGGCCTCCGTCTGTAGTGAACAATAGTGAGACAGTAGCCATAGATCTGAGCCATCTTTGTTAAAAATTGGATTGTTGCATTTTATTAAATTTCCTAGTTTTGGTCCATGGCTTAAAAGCCATTGAAGGGGGGAATGTGGTGGAAAGTTTTTAATACAATAAAATAATACAATAAAATAATAAATTAATATCATTTCATTGACCCAAAAATCTAGAGTGTGTGTGGGTCAAATCTTTCAGCACTTGGGAGAAACGGCCCCAGGAAGTCTCGAGGTCATGAAAGATTCTGCAAGAATCTAATGTGTTTTAGAAGTGTTTGCGTAAATGTCAGTATCTGTTAATAATTTTGTCTGCACTAAATGTCCACGTGACTGATTAGGTTGTGTGAAACTGTGGACTAGATGTCTCTGGTAACGTCTTGAGGTCATGATGTACCTACTGAAACTGGGGGAGAGATTAGTGGAGAGCAGAGGGAATGAAGTTAAATAACTGATTCACACCTCCCATACTTACGCCTTTAGAGTATATAAAGATATGATATCCATTTCCTAGTTTGTACTTGACGTTTTTTCTTGTACCCAGAATATTCTGTAACAACACACCGGAGGACTTTTTCATCGTCTCCAGACCTCTCATCATGCTTACATAAGTATTTGTTGAACTTGTCTGTTTGTTGAACCTGTCTGTCTGTCAATATCATCGATGATGTTATCGGACTCATACTCAACCTATTGATGATATTACTGTATTACTACTCAACTTTGATTTTAATTGACAAAATAAATATCTTGTGTTTAATACACTGTGTCTTGTCTTAAGAGAAACGAAACCCCCACCACAACATCACACCTTCTATTTGTAGCTTCAGACTCATCACTCTATCCGACACTCTTTTTACCTCCAGGACATTCCTAACAAACTCCTCCTTCAAGATAACTCCTACTCCATTTCTCTTCCCATCTACACCATGATAGAACAACTTGAACCCTGCTCCTAAACTTCTAGCCTTGCTACCTGTTTTGTGAAAAACTTTAATAAATAGGTTCGTAGGAGGTGGGTACACAGAAAACTCACTCACACAATGAATCAAACCACTCCTCTAGGGCTGTAATAAATGTGTGATTTATTACACGCAGAGAATAGAAATATTAAGAAACAATAAGTACAAACAAACAATAAGTCAAAAGACCTCTATGATGCTAGACTAAATGTGTCGTTTAGTCCCCGCAGCGCACAGCAATGCAAACAAACAATTCTATGATGCTAGAATAAACTGGTAGTTTCATTCCCCACAGAGCACAGAAACAATTCTATGATGCTAGAATAAACTGGTAGTTTCATTCCCCACAGAGCATAGTAATAAACAAACAAATATTTGGTTGAGCTAAGGCAATATATGGTGGCATTCCAAATATGCTTCGCCTCGTACCTTGACACAGGGAAGGAGAGCCTACAACCCAGGCAGAGTAGCTTCAACCAGGCTGGGCGTCTGTATGTAACCCGCAGCTGGCTCTATCTGGAGTATGAAACTCCTCACCTTTTATACCTTTTAAGAAGAAAGGCCTGCATGCGAGCAGGAATGGCCAGTTCCAGCTCTCAGGCAGCCCTCCTTTTGGTGGTACCCCCAGCTGAGGAATAAACATCACCACCCTCGAGAATGCAGTGTAGGAAGCTTTCACGCACTCGTAAACCATCTGTATCAGGAGACCTTACACCTTTGGAATGCACCAAACCTATCACACCAAAACTAAGAAACCTAAGAAATCTTTATTACACCTTGGAATGCAATTTAGAGGCTTTCATGCACCCATAAAACATCTTACACCTTGACTGAAAACAGGTCTCCATCTCCTCTCCATCGGTTCTCCTTTGTGAGGGGTACTGGGTTTACAGCATCTCAGCTCCCCATATGGTTTAATAGGCTGTGACCTGCTGTGACCTCTCTGTGTTCAGTTGCATGGAGAGGTTTTGAAGCAAGTTCTCAGTAATGACATGATAAGAGTCAAATCAGGACACACACAATACAAATTTCCATTACACTACCTTTCCCCCTGGTCTCCTGGACACACAGTATGTCTACCTTCCTCCTCTGCATCATGTCAACCAACTCTCTACCTTTTCCTGTCATAGTTCCAAAATTCAACGTCCCTACTCTCAGTCCTTTTCTCTTGACGCTCCTCTTCTCTTTATTATGCGAACACACTTTCCTCCTCTCCTTCTTCGACCAACAGTAATCCAATTTCCACCGGCGCCCTGTAGGTCAACAGCGCCGATGGCGGTCGTTGTTAACCCGGGCCTCGACCGATTCTGTATGGAAGTCATAGGTTTGATTTGCATCTTAGGTTTGGAAAAAGATTTACTCCGGATGCCCTTCCTGACGCAACCCTCTGTATTTATCCGGGCTTGGGACCGGCACAATAAGACACTGGCTTGTTCCCTCTTGCGGCTACATTCCATGCTAAAAAAAAAAATGCTGAAAAAACAAGGATAACAAAGTGAATTTACAGCTGATTATTCTGAAGAAAAACACTCTTGAAGGAGGCTGAACTAAAAAGGGGGGTCTTCAGTTTGTTCTGGAACGTGTAGACTGGACTCTGGAGCAGTGGTCACGTGGTCTGATGGGTCCAGATCCACGTGGGTTTCTGTCTTCTTTATTCGTCAGCCGGGGTTGTATAGTGGTTAGTACTCTGTGTTGTGGCTGCAGAAACCACAACAAAGTGGTTGCTGCGGTGTTACTTGGTGGTGTGTATTTTACTCTCACCCTCCCAAAAATGATTTTTTAACTGTTTTCCAGTTTTGTTTTTTCATCGGCCGTGATCGTATAGAGGTTAGTACTCTGCGTTGTGGCCGCAGCAACCCCGGTTCGAATCCGGGTCACGGCAGCTTTTAATGTAAATTGACTAAAAAAGTCCCCGCACTGAGGGACGGTGTTATGATAGGTTCAACTCGAGGTGCAGCGACGTCATGTACCCATCAAATGACGTCATCTGCAGACCTACTGAATGACCACATCTGTCCATCTATGGATTTTTCTTCCCTGAAGACTCGCTCATATTCCAAGGCGACTATATCAGGATTTATTCAGCTCATATCTTTACAGAGGGCTTCAGGGACCATGGGACATCGTTTTTGATCCCAGATTGGCCCCCAAGGAGCCCAGACCTTAACCCCGGTGAGAATCTTTGGGATGCGCAGGAGAAGACTTTACGCAGGGCCCCGGAGGCTTATGAACTGATCGCGTTGTTTTTATTTTTTTCACCCCACAAATATTCCGGTTCCGTTTTCCACACGTCAGCTGTGATCGTATAGAGGTTAGTACTCTGTGTTGTGGCTGCAGCAACCCCGGTTCGAATCCGGGTCGTGACATGGTTTAATTCAGTTTAAGTGGACTGGGTCTGACTGTTAATATTAGATTTATTTTAGCGTTTGTTGAAACTCTAAAAAGAGCTGCTGTATCTACTTTTGAAATGCCATTTTTATTCTTTAAGTCTTAAATTATTAATTATCTTAAAGTTATCTTAGTTATTTTAGAGTTCAAGGTAATTGGACCACACCGACAAGTTTCTTGTTCTGCAGGTGAGCTTTTGCAAGTTTAAATTTTTTTCGACGGTGTATTTTTTTTCCTCATCCCCAAAATTGTTCTTTTACTTTTATTCTGTTGTCTTTTTACATCAGCCGTGTCAGTCAGTTTCTAAATCAGTAAATTTATTTTGGTATTTTTCATAGAAGTGGCAACATCTCTGTCTCCTTTGTCCCTACTTTGCTCTTTCTTCAACATCCTCCACTGTCTTCTTTATCAACTTTCTATCACTCTCATGACCTTCCAACAGGGATTGCTGATATCCTCTCTCTCTCTCACTTACAACTTCCACTTCTCTTCCTTGTCTGACTTCTTCTAGTTCCTTTCTCAGTCTCTACATCACAACATTCTCTCTATCTCTTCTGTCTTTCCCTCTCTCTCTCTATTATTGCTGTTTTTATTTCAAATAAAGTTTGACGTGCATCATCTGTTTCTCCGTCCTCTTCAGTTTTTAACACTCCCTCTTTTATATGCCACAGAGCTTGTTGACTAGCTGCTACCTTTGTGGTTGATGGCTTATTTTGTGTTTGCTTTAACATTTCTCTTGAGCTTAAGGCCCACTGGTGAAATGTTCCTCTCTACTTTGAGTTGGCATGTTCCGGAATGGAATGTTACCCTTGTTTTCAAAATAAAATGCCTCCCTACCTCTAGTAAAACTGTTGTTCTTGTCAATGGGCTCCGGCTGCCACAGGAGGGCCCGTCCCTCGCCAACCAGAACACCACGGTCAGGACATGGGGATGTGTTCTGCTTCTACACAATTCAAAGGAAACAGTTTTGGATCACACCCCGAGTGAATTTCAAATCATCTTGTATATTTTATAATTTAATGTAGCTGCTGATTTGAAATTTCTAAAAAATATTTATATTTTTTACAATTTCACTTTTTTCTCAAAAGCTGTTTTAAGACTTGAATGATGCCCCCCTGGCAAGATAAGAGGAAGTGTTGTAGAGGAAGAGGAAGTGTTGTAGAGGAAGAGGAAGTGTTGTAGCTGTAGGTGGCTGCTCGTTGAATACGTTTTTTTTGTGGTAAATGGACTCTTAATATAATTCTTGTTCTTTATACATACAGTCCTGACCGTGCCTGACTGTTTTTTCCGGGTGTTTCGCTGTGGACTTTTGTTGTTTGTCTCGGTCGGTGCTGCAAGCTGGAGCCTGAGCCAGGGAACGCAAACGCCCTGACAAACAGGCTGGAGCATCCCCTGCCACTGGATGCTTTAGTTCACAAACTACCGGAATGCCCCCACCAAGGAAAAGCCCGACACCAGAAGAGTTCAGGGAGATAAAACTCTCAATATTCTGTGCAGCGGTGACTGCGGTCAGAACACAACAGGAGCAGCTTCTGGGGCTCCTGGAGGAGGTCAGAACACAACAGGAGCAGCTTCTGGGGCTCCTGGAGGAGGTCAGAACACAACAGGAGCAGCTTCTGGGGCTCCTGGAGGAGGTCAGAACACAACAGGAGCAGCTTCTGGGGCTCCTGGAGGAGGTCAGAACACAACAGGAGCAGCTTCTGGGGCTCCTGGAGGAGGTCAGAACACAACAGGAGAAGCTTCTGGGGCTCCTGGAGGAGGTCAGAACACAACAGGAGCAGCTTCTGGGGCTCCTGGAGGAGGTCAGAACACAACAGGAGCAGCTTCTGGGGCTCCTGGAGGAGGTCAGAACACAACAGGAGAAGCTTCTGGGGCTCCTGGAGGAGGTCAGAACACAACAGGAGAAGCTTCTGGGGCTCCTGGAGGAGGTCAGAACACAACAGGAGCAGCTTCTGGGGCTCCTGGAGGAGGTCAGAACAAAACAGGAGCAGCTTCTGGGGCTCCTGGAGGAGGTGAAACTACTATGCCTCCAGAACGCGGAGAAGGAGAAGCGAATTGTGGATCTCGAGCGGTGAGTGGATGAGCTGGACCAATACTCCCGCATCAATGATGTGGTCATCACCGGCATCAACATCAGGCCTCCCTCATAAGCTCGTGCAGTGGCCGCGGACAGCGGGGAGCCCAGCGAGCAGGAGACACCATCGGTGGAGCAACAGGTGGCTTCCTATCTCCAGAGCAAGGGGATAGAGTTGGACCGGGAGCACATCGAGGCGTGTCGCCCACTACCAGTAAAGAACGAGAGACCGTCAGCGCACATCAGAAGGTTTACTAATCGGAAAAAGAAAATGGCACTGCTGAAACAGGGGCGCAAGCTAAAGGGCACAAATGTATTCATAAACGAGCACTTGACAAAGAAAAATGCTGACATCACAAGGATCGCAGGACAACTGCAAAAACAAGGCGAGATTAAACAAACCTGGGTAACAAACTGTAAGACCTTCATCAAACTAAATGGGTCACCGGAGGCAGCAGAAGTCTTGCTGGTGAAGAGCATAGAAGACCTTGAACAGTATCGACATTGATGCAGCTTGTGACTCCTCATCATCACAATGCCAAACACACCAAGAACACAGACTACACCAAGCACCAATATGGACATGGACATGTTACAGAAGATCCTACAGCATCAACAAATAGAACTGGAAACGTGTGAGTATCAAGAGCACACCCCACTGGAGCAGAAAAAGTATGCAGTTGGTCTCTTCATTGATCTGAACCCCATGTCAGACACATAAAAACAAAAATATACAAAACCCTCTCAATTATAAATAAAGCAAAACTATACCTTGATGGAAATGCACTCCGTACTTTATACTGCACCTTGGTCCTCCCGTACTTTACATATTGTGTTGAAGTTTGGGGGAATACTTATCAGAACACAATTAATCCTCTGATCATTCTACAGAAAAGAGCAGTGTGGAACATTCACAAGGTTGGTTTTCTTGAACATACTCATAACCTGTTTACGCAGTCAAAGTTGCTAAAATTTCATGATATTGTACCATATAATACATCAATAGTTTTATATAATAATAATAATAATAATAATAATAATAATGATGGATTAGATTTATATAGCGCTTTCTTGTCTGGACACTCAAAGTCACTTACATTGGATCCATTATTCATTCACACCTCATTCATACTTGGTGGTGGTAAACTACGTACGTAGCCACAGCTGCCCTGGGGCAGACTGACGGAGGCGTGGCTGCCACTCTGCCCCTCCGACCACCACCGGAACAATCACACACATTCAACAAATTATTACCACCAAACCTCCAACGATTCTTTATAACTCCAGTCAGGGCTCATCACTTGAGAGGTTCTGGATATTTTCATTGCCGAGAGCTCAAACCACGCATAAACGTTTTTGTGTGTCTGTGTGCGGAGTGAAACTCTGGAACAATCTGGTCTCACAACACAAGAAATGCCAAAGTATTAATCAATTCAAACTGTTATATAAACATCAAGTCTGGTCAAAGTATAGAGATGAGGGTCTTTAACTCAAACTGCTGTTCTGTTTGTTAACATGTGCTCAGTGCTTCTTTACCATCGTTGGTATTTGTTAATTACTGCTGTTGGCATTTGTCCATTACCATTGTTGGTATATTGTACATTACCATTGTTGGTATATCGTGCCTTCCTTACATTGTTGTGTCGAATTGCTATTGCAATGTGACAATTTCATTGTTGCCCATGGTGACGCCATCGTGATGCAATTATTGTGTGGTTATCCTTGAATCCTCGAAGTAACAGTGAAGCTCAGTGTGTTGATCTCTGAATCAGGAACTGGGGTGGGATTACATGAGTTTTCTTCTTCCCACTCCCTTTCAAGCAGAATTGTATTGTTGGGTTATGATCTTTGTTTATTATTTGCTTATTTAATTATTTTGTTTGTTGTTGATTTTTTGTTTGTTTTTTGTTTTGTTTTTCCTTGCCTTGTCTGAAATAAATGAATAACTAACTAACTAATGAAGAATACTTTAATAATGCTACAGCGGAATTTGTTACCTCTTTTAAGTACAAGTACAGTCATACGGCACACGTTACACAAGAAAGTACAAGAATACAGCTATCAGTTAGACAACACAGCATAGATGGATGGATGGATGGATGGATGGATGGATGGATGGATGGATGGATGGATGGATGGATGGATGGATGGATGGATGGATGGATGGATGGATGGATGGATGGATGGATGGATGGATGGATGGATGGATGGATGGATGGATGGATGGATGGATGGATAGATAGATAGATAGATAGATAGATAGATAGATAGATAGATAGATAGATAGATAGATAGATAGATAGATAGATAGATAGATAGATAGATAGATAGATAGATAGATACTTTATTAATCCCGGAGGAAATTGCATATATCCACTGCTCAGGCATTACATAACAAATAATACTGGATAAACACCAGGAGAAAAGGAAACACTGACATCACAGGACATACCACAAGACATACACTACACTAACAGACAGACACATGCAGCACTAACAGGACTTATATACTAAACTATAACTATATACTATAACTATATAACTATAAGGCTTCTCTGCTGGGAGAAGGTGGTGTGTAGGGGGGGGCTGGTGTTGTTCATGATAGCCTTAATTTTAGACATGGTCCTGCTCTCCAGAAGCATATCCACAGAGTCCAGGCTCAGCCCGACCACTGAGCCCACTCTGCGGATGAGTCTGTTCAGACGGTCCATATCTCTTTTCCTGGCCCCCCCACCCCAACACACAATGGCGTATGACAGCACACTGGAGACTACGGACTGATAGAACATGAAAAGGAGCTTAGGACAGATGTTGAAGGAGGCCAGCCTCCTTAGGAAGTACATCCTGCTCTGCCCCTTCTTGTACACACAGTTGGAGTTGAGTGACCAGTCCAGTCTGCTGTCTAGCTGCAGTCCCAGGTACTGATAGTTTTCTACCACCTCCACCTCACTGCCTTTGATGATCACCGGCTGTGGAGAGGGAGGTGCCCGCCGGAAATCCAGAACCATCTCCTTTGTCTTGGAGACGTTGAGCTGGAGCTGGTTCTGTTGGCACCACTCCACGAAGTCAGCCACCAATGCCCTGTACCCCCCCTCATCACCCTCCCGGATACATGCCACTATCGCGGTGTCATCGGAGTACTTCTGTATGTGGCATGTATCCGAGTTGTGCTTGAAGTCTGATGTGTAGAGGGTGAAGAGAATGGGGGATAGAACGGTCCCCTGTGGCGCCCCCGTGCTGCTGGTCACCATAGAAGACAAACAGTCCCCCATACGGACGTACTGGGGTCTGTCCGTTAGGTAGTCCGTAATCCAGCTCACGAGGTAGGGGTCCACAGCCATGGAGGTCAGTTTATCCTGCAGGAGCTGGGGCTGGATGGTGTTGAAGGCTTGAAGGCATTCACACTAAATAAACAGGAGACATATAAACACGCTGTTCTGGGATCAGAAAATGGTCTCGTCAGACCTTCAGTCAGATTTACAGACCATTTGTTCAATCTGTCAACTGTTTAATTTGGGTATTTGGCTGGAATTTAGTTAATCTTTATTTTGGCAAGCTTGCATACCATTTTACCCCAGGTATCTGATCTTCACTCGGCGGCCATCATTTTGTGAACCACTGTCTCCACAGATGTACCGTATTTATTCGAGTATAACGCGCAAAATTTTCTACCTAAAAAAGAACTCAAAGTTTGGGTGCGCGTTATAAACAAGGGCTGGGGTGACACGCTTAGATGTATTAGTATACAGTATTATTTGCGCAATGACTTATTTGTCGAAGATATCGCTGACCAAAATCGCAAAACATTGAATGCAACCACATCTCTCGACCCACAAAACGTACATGGTCGATTTTTAGTAACAGTATCCAAATCATTTGCGTGGGCGATCTAAAATAAATACCGGTAATTCATGATGGCTCATGCGCATCACTCTTGCAGAGGCGAGGCGTATCTAAGGAAATGGTATTCAATAATCAAATGCGTCATCAGCAGACCTTGTCGGATGGTGTCATTTCCGAGAATTCTTATTATAATAATAATAATCCACCTTTAATAGTCCACACAATGGGGAAATTATATTTTCCTCTCCAGTTTTTTGTACATGCATATATATATGTGTTAGTCAGCACACACACACAAACATTGTATACAGGCCCCTGAACACAACACACACTAGGGGCCTGTAGGCATGCAGTTAATGACGAGTACAGGGAGGTGGAGGGACGGGTCGCAGCTTCGGGGGTGCGCCCCAATGAGCAGCTTGTGGGGGGGACGGCGCCTTGCTCAAGGGCGCCTCGGCAGTGGCTGGGAGGTGAGCTGACACCTCCAACTGTCAGCTCACACTCCGAAGATGTCTGGCTGGAGCGGGAATCGAACGGCGGATGGCTGGGCGCTGTCTGGTCCCAAGACGTCCGCTCTACCGCTGAGCCACTGCCGCCCCCTGTGACGCTGTGTATCCGCTGTGACGTATGATATTTGATTATTGATTAGCATTTTCTTAGCTACGCCTTGTCTCTTCATTTCCTTTCCTCGCCTCGGCCACACTGAAACGTGAGTTACCGGTAAGCATTGCTGGTGTATCTGATGATGAATCGGAGTTTGAAGGATTTTAAATGCCTGTAAATATTGTTAATTTTATTTCGGTATTGTGTTCATAGTTTACGTTGTCAATAATGATTTTTATCATGGACGCATGTGTTTAACAATGTTTGGCACTTACAATGCTTTGTCTGAGCCGAGAAAAAGTGAAACAAAATTTTATACCGATTTTTTAATCGAAAATTAGGGATGCGCGTTATACACGTGTGCACGTTATACTCGAATAAATACGGTAGCTGTTCTGAGCAGTCAGTGGTTCTACCAGTTTAACCCTATCTAAACTAGTTTTACCTTTTGCTTAAGCCTTTCAAACATCACACTCTGTTCCTGACCATTCGCTCCATTCATTTTACACAATCCCTATTTATCACATTCACAAATTCGCCTTCCATTTCATACAATACAACACAATATTCAATTAACCCATTAAAAATGAGAGGTCAAGTATCTACTCTGGGTCCTCCAGCAGCGATGCCTCCAGCTGCTCTGTTAAAATCGCAGACAAAGACGACACTCGTCTAGCCATCGTACTTGCTCCAAGCTGGACATCGGAGATGACATCACGACCATGTTTCTCATCTTTGAATCATTATTTAGCGACAAGCATCATAGCTTCTTTAAAAACCTCACCATCTGAAAACGGTTTCTTGTTCTTTATCAAAAAACGGGCAGCTCTAGACGAAGCTTCGATTGTTTTCTGGGATTTTTTCTTCTTGCTTCTTGAAAAAAGTCTGTTGTTTGTCTGAAGCTGCCTTTAACCCACTGACTTTCTCAGTACATAAAGTGCTGCTGGGTGGGTAGTTCACAGTCATGTTTTTGTGGCATGTTTGCAAATGCCTCTCCACTTTGTGCCGCTTTGGTACTGCAACAGTCATCCCACAAAAAAGACACAAACATTTCTCTTTGAATGACGTAAAAAAAGAAATCTTCTTTCCAGTCACTCTGAAAATATGATGTCCTTTTGTGTTTTCTTCCATGGTTTTTGGGCAAAAGCACAAGCAGGCTAACTCCTCATATCACCTGGTCAGTGTGTCAGGCGTAGACACACGAATGACCTTCGACTTGGAGAGAGGCGAGTTTGATATCAAGTATTTTATTTGAATGTTTTAACTTAATAAAATATCATTTTAGAATGCTGAATAATTAAGTTGCGATATCATTAATGTGTTAATTAATGTTAATATTTTTAGACCACGCCTCGCGGGCGCCACAAGGGGTGCTCGGGGGCGCACGGTCGCTCGCAGGAACAGCGTTGGTGACCTCTGGTTTAGAACCTCCAGACGTCACGTGAGCGCAGCAACGTCATGAGGAGCTCAGAGGTGATGAAGCTGGACCTGAGAGGGTTCCTTCTGACCGCACCAACCTTCTGACCGTCTCATTGGTCCTTTCATCGTGAGACCTACGGACGTTGGTGGACACAGGAGGGAGTGACAAAGGAGGAGCGACATAGGAAGGAGTTACACAAGAGGGAGTTACACAGGAGGGAGTGACAAAGGAGGAGCGACATAGGAAGGAGTTACACAAGAGGGAGTTACACAGGAGGGAGTGACAAAGGAGGAGCGACATAGGAAGGAGTTACACAAGAGGGAGTTACACAGGAGGGAGTGACAAAGGAGGAGCGACATAGGAAGAAGTTACACAAGAGGGAGTTACACAGGAGGGAGTGACTGTGTGTCGGCTGCTCTGACCTGATCCAGGAAACAACGTACAAACATTAGATAATAAAAGTCACACCCGTCTGTGGTGCTACAGCTGAAGTGTGTGTGTGTGTGTGTGTGTGTGTGTGTGTGTGTGTGTGTGTGTGTGTGTGTGTGTGTGTGTGTGTGTGTGTGTGTGTGTGTGTGTGTGTGTGTGTGTGTGTGTGTGTGTGTGGCGTGAGGATCAGGAGGTGGTCTTCTGGTGTCGACCCGGTGACACGAGTGGACCGTCACCTGAACATCAGTTTAACGTGAACACGTGGTCCTCCTGATCCTGGACAGGGTGGGGCCACCTCCATTTAAACATCGCTATTGGTCACATGTCACAGTGAATCAGTACTCATCACCACAGCAGACAGCTGCTAGCTGCTGTTAGCGACCTGAGCAGCTAGCGGTCCAATGAGTCCTGTTGCTGTGGCTTATGTTTGCTCTGGAGGGTTCTGTTGGGTTTTTCTGTCTATTAAAGGGCTTTGAAATGTCTCTTGATGTGATTAAGAGCTATATAAATAAAAGTTGGTTGAGTCTGACTCAGGAGGCGGAGCCAGAGGAGGGTGAGGAGGAGGAGTATGTAGAGTGGAGGATGAAGACGAGTGTCTGTCAGTGGGACGATGAGCTAATGAAGCAACAGCCAGGACTAAGACATCAGGGGTCGGGGGTTCAAAGCTGTTTTTATGCCACTAGAGGGCGCCACCACATTCTAGACCTCACCTTCACTGGAGGGAGGCTAAGGCTAGCTGTTCATGCTAGCGACAAGAAGTATCTCAACAGCTGTCTGTGACACAAGGACATCCGTCTCTCATCCATCCATCCGTTCACCCACTTTGACAGACAGCTTGTGATCCAACAGGCTCTTAACCATTAATGAAACACACACACACACACACACACACACACACACACACACACGGGACACTTGGATGAAGGTGATGAAGGGAGGACACATCAGTACAAAATAATGGCTATGAGCAGCTTTAATAAAGAAAACTGAAGATCCAGCCTTCAGGAGTAAAACCTTACAGTTTGACAGTAAATGTCAGAGTGATCGTCAGGCTAACAGGAAGTGCTAACAGCTGTCAGTGATAAACAAGTCACACCAAAACCCACAAAGAAAATTGTGGGGGTTTTTATTTGCAATATTTGAAAAAAGTTAATTTGTTAAATATTATATTGACTTATTTTTGTTATTTTAGAATTATACCTCCTCCATGAAACACACCAGAAAGACTAACAATAGATGTCAAGGTAATGTTTAGCATGAGCACAATGGCTTGTGGGACTTTTTTTCTTCATTTATATTTCATAAGTTCATTTATTGATGGCCTGCCAGGACCTCGTCTTCGTCCAGCAGCCTCAGAAGCATCTCCCTCAGCTCGAACGGCACCATCTCCTCCTCATCGTTGTTGAAGGAGTCTGTGCTCTCCTGCTCCTCAAAGATGTTCCACAGCGGAGTCCTGGAGTTCTGCTGGACACACACACACACACACACACACACACACACACACACACACACACACACACACACACACACACACACACACACACACACACACACAAACACATCAGCCTTCATCCAGTGATGCAAGTTTGCAAAAATCAGACTCCAAATGTCTCCAAACGATGGTTTCCACTGATCAGTGCTTCCACTCAGCCAGCAGAGGGCGCTGCTGTGGAGATGCTGCTGTTCTTGGCAGACCTTCAACAGAACCAGTGGACTGGTGGCCCCTTACCCTGTTCCTGACATTGGATCCAGGCTGTCGGCGCGGGGGCTGGGCCTCCAACAGTCGTCCACCAGGAAAGGCGTGTTTATAGAAGCAGATGGTGCCAAAGGGACATGTGCCACGCCCCTCATCAAAGTACCGACACGGCTTGTTCCTGAAGGAGACCGAGAAGACTGTCAGGGATTCAGACACATCAGACAACACCGCCCACTCCACAGCCCAGATGTTCTCCTACAGATCTACTGTCATAGCCCCACCCACTAGTGTAGCCCCACCCCTTACCCTTTTCTAGCCCGGCTCACTTACCGCATGCCGTCCTTGTATTTCTGGATGAGCTTCTGCTTGTCGTCCTCATCTTCCACCCAGAACTCACTCGGGATGACAAAGTTGGATGTTATTCCACACTTGGGGCAGCAACTGGAAATAAGTAGAAAAATGGTTTTACCATCTGAAACAGGGAACGTTCAGGAAGAAGCTCCTCTGAAGGAGATTAAAAACAGTCTCAGGAGATGTTTGGTGAGAAAACGTGAATTAAAAAATGTTTCTGGTTGGTTTACAGACGATTAATCAATGTGATGGAACACTTATCGCTACAACCTCATTCAAAGTACCTCTGAAATATATTTAGGTAACATTTTTGATGCTTTCATGAAGAAGAAAGTTGAATAAATATTTGTTATCCAAAGCTGTTAAAGTCGATCCACTGGACGTTAAGAAAGTTCTTGAAGACGTTTCATCTCTCATCCAAGAGACTTGTTCAGTTCTGAAGGTGGCTGGTGTTGTCCAGCTTATTTACCCTGTGGGGTGTGGTCAGGGCTATGCACATTCAGACGACCGTCGTTGAAACCCGTCTGGCCCCTCAACAATTGTTGGGGGTGTCAAAGGGGGGTCGTTGAAATACAAGTTTCACCTTTGTATACTAATGACCCTCATTAGTATACAAAGGTGAAACACAAATTTCAACGCCCCCCCCCACTACCCATCACACACTGACGACTCACTTGGTGATATCGCACATGGCCCTCCTCCACGTCCTGATGCACTGCAGGCAGTAGCAGTGGCTGCAGTTGACCAGGATGCCGAAGCGCCGCTCACTGGGGTTGGCCTTCTCCAACACCACTTCAATGCACATACGACACATCATGTACTCGCTGCGCTGGATGGCGAACGAGAGCTCCATGTCCTTCTCGTGGGCCTCCATGCACGCCTGTGGACAGGTGCAGGAAGTGTGTGTATGTTACCACCATGTCAAAGGAGTGTGTGTGACAGCTCGTGTAGTGTGTGAGCAGGTCGTTACCTTGGTGTGCTCTGAGCGCTGACTGATGTCGGTGGGGTGGAGCACCTGGAGCTCACACATGTTACAAACGTCGCCATGGAGATAGGCACAGTTGATTCCATAGCGGCACTTTCCAATAGCGGCATAGAAGCAAAGCTGCTTCCTCAGCTCCTTGTTCTCAGGATCAGCTGCAGACGACCCACAACATCAAAACATCAAAATACTGTCACCATGGTGCCCACACGCCTACAACCTGATCGGACTACAGTTTCCTTCAACTGTTTGTAATCTCAGATGACACAAGTTCACTGCTGTCCACTTGCTTGTCAATGGGTGAACAAAACAACAGTTTTACCAAATACCAAAATGAACAACAGCCCAACCCCCACCTAAGAAAATATCCGCAGCCCTAAGTCTCCTCACAAGAGGACGTAGGTGGGATCTAGTGCTTCTCCCCAACACACCACGCGGATCACTCACCCCGTCCACAGTACGGCTGTCCTGAAACAAAATCGGCCGCGTTGAACCAGTCTTGAACCCATGAGCCGGGTGTTGACCCACTGGGATCCAGGTCTGATGGGTCCAGCAGGGAAGTGGGGGGAGGCATCAGTGTCTGGGGGGTCGGCCGCTCCTCGCTTTTGGGTAGTTTGTAGTGTTCAAACCTGAGGACACACAAGTTACCATGTTATAACAGGAAGGTTGGGAGATAGAAACCCATTAGTCCCCCACACATATCAACAGAAAGTTGGGTGATAGAAACCCACTGTATTCCCCCCACCCCTCACATATAAACAAAAGGTAAGGGGACGGAAACCCATTACCCTCCCTACATACAAACAGAACAGGGAAAAAAACATCAACCGTTTTACCAAAAGAGCCTAAAAGAGCTACATAGATCTGAAACTGCTGCTCCACACCACTGGTGTCAGGGTCAGTATGAACACAAAGCATTTTGGGATTTTTAATTAATGGTGAGAACATTTTAGAAACCTTTCCCCGCTTCACCTTAAATTCTGTGCCCAGTGCTCCTCGTCTTGGTTCTCATATCATTTAGTTATAAGAAGTCAGGACCAAACATATCCATGAGCACAGGAGACAGTGCTGGGATGAGAAAGATTACTCTAAAAATCTTCCAGCAATAACACAACAATAGAGTCAGTACTAACAGTGTGAAGATGCTACTGCTAACTGCTAACCCATCTGTTCCAAAAGAGGACCATGACTCCAAACTAAAGCACTGAGTCAGAGTAAAGTGTGTGGAGTCCTCCAGGTAAAGGCAGGTCAAGAAGAGCAAAGCAGAATGAGGAGAACTTACTTCAGGCTGGTTGAAGACATGTCTGCAGGTCTCAGTCATCCACGTCAGGACTCCTTCAGTTGTGACTCACTGCTACTGAGTCCAGACACTTATAGTCCTGCTGGGGTAGGAACTCGCCCCCACAAACCCCCAACACAATGAGGGTCGTTAGGAGTCATTCCCACTCAGGTGGGCCGTTGTCCCGCCCACCTTCATGCGAGCTGCCCCCACATTTGAACGTGAAAGGTGGTCTCAGGTTTCTGCTCCAACAGGAGTAACTGGAGGAAGTCATCAGAACTGAAGAGGACTCTCAGACGAGAGGTGAAGCGTCTTCAACCAACCTGGAGGAAGTCCAGCTGACTGTGTTCTAATGTGATGTCACCAGAAACAGTCGTTAGACGTTTCACAAATCAATCACACTGTTTTCTAATTTAATTTGCAGCCTTTTGCATGACGTAGATGAGCCAGGCCAGGTAGGCATAGGTGAACTCTCCCAGGGTGCAGCTGAAGATGGAGCTTTTCTGGTGGAAGCCGCAGGCGCGCTCCTGCTTGCTGCGTGCGTTCTTCATGAAGAAAATGCTCCAGCTGGAGATGACCACCAAATCCGCGGTGATCCACGAGCACCAGTACAGGTCGGTGAAGATGATGAGGTAGAAGTCGTGGACGCCGCCCTGGAGGATGAGGAGCAGGAAGCAGAGCGCCTTGTAGAGCGTGCCACGCATGAACGTGCGCTCCAGCAGCTCTGGACGAACTCCCCCGATGTCATGATGGAGGCGGCGGTCACCAGGGGCTGGATGCTGCCGCGCTCATCTGGGATGATGCTGCCGCTCGTCTGTGTGTCGCGCCTCCCACTCAGCCGACCGGATTCTGGTGAAGACACGGGTGGGCGTGGACCGCGACACGCTTTAGATCAGAGATGCTCGTTCTTCTGGTTGTTGCTGTCGGTTTGTGAGATCAATGTATTTGTGCGGTCACCTCCTGTTTCCTTCCCAGTGCATTGAAAGGTGGAGGCGAACGGACATGTGCAGAAGCTTCGGGGGCTCCCGCTGCTGGTGTGGAGAAGCAGACAGTGGGACGTGAGCTGCTCACTGGTAACACCGGTAACACCATCACTTCATCATGACCAGAGCAAGGAGACGTTTCTCCTGCATGAAGGAACTTTTAGAACAGGGGTCACAAACCTTTTTGAGGCAACTTTTTATGAGATCAATGCTTGTTTTAGTCTTGAAGCAAAATCTTTTATAGATATTAGTGCGTCCTCTCTGGGAACTAAATTGTCAGTCTTTATTAGAGCTTCCAATTGTGAACCAGAGAGGGAAGTGCTGCACCTCTGTGAGTTAAGGGGGAAAGCAAAAGGAGACAGGGAGAGAAAACACAAACTAAGTAGTGGATAGACAGGCAGTTGGAGTGAAAACGGTTTAAGCTGTTTCATTATATCTTAGAACTGGTACCTTAATACCAATGTTATAAAACACCAGATTTGTGGACCCTCTCTTGGGTCTGGCCTTTGCGTGGCGAGGGCGCTTGTGCGTTCCAGTGACCCTGGAGAGTGATACCGTAGGGAGCTTGCTCCTGGTAGGGTCACCCATGGCGGACCGGTCTCCAAGGTAGGTTCCAGACAAACAAAGACCCCAGAGTGTCGGCACGCTGTGAGGTAGCAGCCCCACCAGCCGACCATCCTGCAGAGGGCTAACAACCCACCCAGGAGAAACCCTCTGTTACGAAACTGACCAGAAAAAGAAGCCGGACTGACCGACACGATAACGGACCCCAGCCTGCCCCCGACCAACGAATACGGATCAACATTCTTCGTAGGATCCGTGTCGCCACCTGGAACGTCTGGACACTCCTTCGCCCCGGAGCTGCCAATCTGCTGTCCCGAGAGCTCACCCTGCCAGGGTGATGCTATAACATCACCCTGGCAGGGTTCTGTGAAGTACGACACCACCATTATTCTCACTGACGCCAATGCCACTCTCTCCGACAGTGATCGGTCCACAGGCTCACCTGTCGGCACAACTTCTGCTGACAGGCTTGCAAACGACAACGGTCACCGCCTTCTCCTTCTCTGCCACCACAACAACCTCTGCGTCGCTGACACCTGGTTTCCCCGGAAACCAGGGCTTTGAACCAGATTTTTTTGCCAATCGGTTTGTTCCGAACAGAAACGGAATGATAACGTTTCCGGGTTTGCGTTCCACCCATAAACTGACGTTCCTGAACCGGTTAGAGCAAAAAAATAAAGTTCCTGAACCGGTTAATAACGTTTCTTGTAAATATAAATATAAAAGACGCTTAAAATTTCTCAAAAATCAATGCTGCGACTTTTTTAACATTAAGCGTCTTATGTGTACACTGAGTTCCAAAATCTGTAAAAATGTTTTTGTGTGATTTTAGTCAGCGATCCACCAGCTCGGCCATTGTCCACCGACATAGGACGTATTACGTCACTACGTACGCCGGCAGCAATGGGCCAATTAGAGAAGTTGACGCGAGGCTACGTCCGGCACACCTCCGGTAGGTACCGGTATAGGGTATACACCGGTACTGTACCACAGGTATGCTGGTAACCACATTTATTTGGCTAAAGACCCCCGACAGTGAAGAGACACGCTTATGACGCAAAATGTAAACTCCAGGCTATCAGTTCCGGTTGTTCCGATTCACATAAAGAGACCGGGGGGCTTTTTTCACGCTTCGCCATCTCTCTTGATCTGTGACTCCATGCGCCCCCCCCACACCACCGCTTCTGTCAGAAACACGTCAAGCGGCTGAATTCGGAGTTTGCCATCATCCTGGAGGATTAACAAAAGAACTCCAACCGCTGGACATCGGTGTGAGCAAAGCCTTTAAAGTTAAGCTGCGTGCGTCGTGGGAGTGATGGTAAACACACCTTTACCAGGACTGGAGGCAGTGCCGAGCGAGTTACACCACGAGTTACACGCCCACAATATGTGCGTGGAGTGCGGATGCCTGGACTAACGTGTCTGCTTCGACTTTTGTCTGATGTTTCGCTAAAGCGTCATTACCGGACAGACACCTGCAAACCAGAAGGTCAGCGATAGTGAAATTGCTGAGATATTCAATGCAGACCGGGAAGAGTATAGGACTGAGTTTGACTGTTCAGTTGTTTTATCACCAACATAACGGTCTTTTCTGCTCTCATCTATATCAGGTTCTGTTGAATAGGGAAATATATTTAAATGTTTTATTGTTGTGTAAATAAAACAGTAAATCTGCACACGAACGTTACAAAAACAGTTGAGAAGAATATTCATACCGTTGCGTATACCAATATTATATAAGAACTGAAATCAAAGGATGACATGTAACTTGTTTGCATGGTTTCCTTGATACAGTAACAGACAAAACTGTTTTAGTTCTAACATCAGTGGCTGTGACATTGTACTGCCTATAACTGCTATAAAGGGTTAGGGTTAGGGTTAGGGTTAGGAAACAGGGAGGGTTCCACCTGTCCACAGGCGTGCATGGAGGCCCACGAGAAGGACATGGAGCTCTCGTTCTCTCCTCCAAGTTTTATTTTCTGTCTGTTTTAGTCACAATACACACAGGAGTTGATAATTGATAAAAAGAAGAAGAAATCAGCACGAAATTGAAGAAAACAAAGGTGGTCTAATATTTTATGTTACTGATTGTCCTCTTCCCATTGCTTCACATTCTGGTGGAATACAGAGTGACATTTATCCTCTACTGAAGTATTAACACATTCTCATCCTTTTTTAACAGACATTAGCAGAAGGGACCCAAATACACAGAGTATCACAGTGAATTAGACGCAAAAAAGTGAAAAAGTGGGGTTCGTCTTACATTCAGGTTCTAGAAATTATACCCATTCACAACGCTAGATGGCGCCAGATATCTTTAAAGCGAAGGCTGAACTTATCTTCCCAGGCTAAAACGAACCCCTGTCACGAAAATGAAAAATAAAAATAGCGGCAAGAAAGAATATAAGAAAAAAACAGAAGAGATAACAGAAAATGGAGAAAGATTCAGATTTTAAGATGTGACAGTTTTTGCATGATTTGAATGAGGGAAAATAAAAGCTACAAAATTACTTTTTCTCTTGAATATATTGTTATAATCACTTGTTTCAGATGTATTTTAAATATTTTCTGTATAAAAATTAAATTTGGTGTTCAAAAAGTCTTTTTTCAAACTTGAGTCTTGAAAAAGAGGGGGTGGTCTTATAATCAGGGTGGTCTTATACGGTAATTAGAATCATAATAGTGATGTCAGTGTATGTGTGTCTGTCTATGTGTATCATAATGGTGTTGTTGTGTGTGTTTGTATTCATCTCAGTGTTCATGGGTGTGTTGTCTCCAATGCTCTGACCTTTCTCCACTGTCTCCTCATGCCTGCCTTTACAGCCTTGCTGCTGGATGAACACATGACTCGTGTCTCACATCCAGTCTTTAGTGAATATCATCATAGGTATCTGGTGTCGCCACCCTTGCATTTCTTTTGCGATAGTATCCCAGAATGCTACTCTGGAAGAAACAGGACATCTTGGCAAAGCCGTCAGTTTGAGTGTTCTTAGGTCTCAGAAAAAAAATTGCAGACAGGATTTGAAGACATTGAAGACAGATGTAGAGTCCTAACCGATCGCTTTGTGATATGGTGCCGAAGTGAAACATTTATAACCACCTTTTTATCATTTGGCCACGGGTATTCTAAACCCTTGGTTCTTGTCTCTCATCGCTCTGAAATTTTGTCAATATCTTTTGAAATGTCAGAGTTTTTGGTTCCCAGCAAAGCTACTGGTGTGAGATTTATTTAAAATAACTTGTGTTCTTATGTCTGGCTCCTTAAGAAAACAGAAAATCTTTCTCTTCTGCCTACGCGCTCGAAAGGAGGGGTTGTGAAGGGGGGGTTTGGTTGAACGGGGGATTTCTTTTGCAGCTTCTGCACCTTCATATATTTTCCTTCACTACGCGCACCAACCTCCAAACCTCTGCTCTGACAACTCACAGCAGCCTTAACGGCTCAACACAACGTCAATCTACACTTTGTTATTACCTTTAATGCACTTTCAACACACTTTCTACTATTCCATCTACAGCACATATGTTTTAATCCCAGTCAAACACAATCAATCAGACTTTTTGTTTTTCCAGCTCACACATTCACACCTGAGCTCAGCAATCATACACTCAGTTACACAGAATCACTTATGACGTCCAAGCAAACAGTTTTCTACACTCATAAAAAACAAACAAAAAAAACAACAACTTTATTTTATCCCAAGCTTGTATGTTCAGATTATTTGATTGGTATGCTTGCACTTTCGGTGGGCTTATCAGTCACACAAATTCTCATTGGCTCTGATCTTCCCATACACGTATGGTCGGATCTTATCAAACACACACTAACTCTGGGTGACCTTATTTCAGCCGGGTGACTAAACTCAAAATGTTTTTGTTCAGAAGGAGCGGCGCATGGATTTCATCCATCCATCCATCCATCCATCCATCATCTACCCCTTATCCAGGACTGGGTCGCGGGGGCAACAGCAGGGATGCCCATACTTCTCTCTCCCCAGACACCTCCTCCAGCTCCTCTGGGGGAGCCCGAGGCATTCCCAGGCCAGCCAAGAGACATAGACCCTGCAACGTGTCCTAGGTCTTCCTCGAGGTCCCCTCCCAGTAGGACATACCCGGAACACCTCTCCTGGGAGGCATCCAGGAGGCATCCGGAACAGATGCCCGAGCCACCTCAGCTGGCTCCGCTCGAGGCGGAGGAGCAGCGGCTCTACTCCGGGCTCCTCCTGGAGGTAAAAAGAGTGTCAGATAGAGTGATGAGTCTGAAGCTAGAAATCAAAGGTGTGATGTTCAATGTTGTTGTGGGTATGCTCCACAGGTAGGATGTGAGTTGGAGGAGAACGAGAAATTGTAGTTGCACCATGATGAAGTGATGCAAAGCATAACTAGAAGTGAGAGAGTTGTCATTGGTGTTGACTTCAATGGACATTTTGTTGCAGGACACAGGTGATAAGGAGGTGATGGGCAGATTTGGTATCCAGGCGAGGAACGCAGAAGGACAGGTGGTAGGTGACTTTGCATAAAGGATGGAAACAGCTATAGTGGATACTTTCTTCCAGAAGATGCAGAAACATAGGGAGACCTATAAGATTAAGATTAAACCCACTTTATTGTCCACACGTGGGGGAATTATCTTTACACTCTTCACACTTTCTTTGTATGTGGTTACATTTTTTTGGTTAGTCATACACACATAGTATTTTGGACACAACACGGGCCTGTAGGCATGCAATTTGTAACACATCACACAAGAAACGGTAGGGGGACACAGAGTGACGGGCCTTGCTCAGGGGCACATCTGCAGTGGCTGGGGGGTGACTCCAAGGGATGTCTTGGCATGAGCGGGAATCGATCCACCGATGGCTGGGTGGTCCGTCTTCAAAGCATCTGCTCTACCGCTGAGCCACTTACCCTATAAGAGTGGAGGTGGGAGCACACAGGTAGACTACATCTTGTGTAGACGATGTAAGCTGAAGGAGATCAGTGACTGAAAAGTAGTGGTAGGTGAGAGTGTAGCCAAACTGCATAGGATGGTGGTGTGTATGATGACTCTGGTGGTGAGGAAGATGAAGAGGACAAAGACAGAGCAGAAGACGAAATGGTGGAAGCTGAAAAGGAAGGAGTTAAGACAGGCCCTGAGTGGTCAGGAGGTGCTTCCAGATGACTGGACAACTACAGCTAATGTGATCAGGGAGACAGGTAGGAGAGTACTTGGTGTGTCATCTAGAAGGAAGGTAGATAAAGAGAGTTGGTGGTGGAATGAGGAGGTACAGGAGTGTATAGAGAGAAAGAGGTTAGCTAAGAAGAAGTGGGACACTGAGAGGACTGAGGAGAGTAGACAGGAGTACAGGGAGATGCAGCGTAAGGTGAAGGTAGAGGTAGCAAAGGCCAAACAAGGGGGCTTATGATGACTTGTATGCTAAGTTGGACCGTAAGGAGGGAGAGACTGATCTATACCGGTTGGCAAGACAGAGAGACAGAGATGGGAAGGACGTGAAGCAGCTTAGGGTGATTAAGAATCAGAATCAGAAAAAGTTTTATTGCCAAGTACAGTAAAGTTTATCTCTTGAAAGACCCTCCCCTCTTGCAGGAGGGGAGGGTCTGGAACAGGTTGTGGCCAGGATGAGAGGGGTCAGCAGCAATCCTGGCTGCACGTCTGCGGGTCCTTATGTGGAACAGTTCCTGGAGGTTTGACAGGCTGCAGCCGATCACCTTCTCTGCAGAACGGATGACACGCTGCAGCTTGGCCTTGTCCCTGGCCGTGGCTGCAGCAAACCACACTGAAATGGAGGATGTGAGAATTGACTTAATGGTGGCCGTGTAGAAGTTCACCAGCATCTTTGCAGGGAGGTGAAACTTCTTCAGCTGCCGCAAGAAATACATCCTCTGCTGAGCCTTCTTGGTGAGGGAGCTGATGTTCTGCTCCCATTTGAGCTCCCGGGTGATGGTGGTGCCCAGGAAGCAAAAGGACTCCACAGGGGTCACTGGAGTGTCACAGATGATGACAGGGGGAGGGCAGGAGGGTCTTTCCTGAAGTCTACTATCATCTCCACTGTTTTGAGAGTGTGGAGCTCCAGGTTGTTCCTGCTGCACCATGATACCAGGCGGTCCAGCTCAATTAAGTAGGCCAACTCATCCCCATCAGACATGAGGCCGATGAGGGTGGTGTCGTCGGCAAACTTCAGGAGTTTGACAGACTGGTGACCAGATGTGCAGCAGTTGGTGTACAGGGAGAAGAGCAGAGGGGAAAGAACGCAGCCTTGAGGGGATCCAGTGCTGATGGTCTGGGTGTTGGAGACATGCTTCCCCAGCCTCACAAACTGCCGTCTGTCTGTCAGGAAGTCTGTAATCCACCTGCACATTGAGTCAGGCACATTCAGCTGGGAGAGCTTGTCATGGAGCAGAGCTGGGACGATTGTATTGATAGCAGAGCTGAAGTCCACAAACAGAATCCTGACGTAGGATGCTGGGGAGTCCGGGTGCTGGAGGACAAACTGTAGCTCCATGTTTACAGCATCATCTACAGATCTGTTGGCTCTGTAGCGAACTGCAGAGGGTTGGCAACATTCCATCCCTAAGGCAACAAAGTGTATTGACAGCTCAGAGGTTGATCCCATTATTATTGACATGATAAATAAAAGTAAAACATGAAAGTCAATGTTGAGTTCTTAATTTTTTTTTCCCGATTTCATGTTTCTAACTAATACAAACGTTTCTGTGAACCACAGAACTGAAACGTTTGTTTTTCTCCGGTGTTTTGGCGCCACCTGCTGGTTGGGTCCGCATCAACCTAGAGGATTTGAACGTTCCTTTATTTCTGCTTTAATTGTGTTTTTATGTGTATGAGTCTTGGTTATTGTTTTGTCTCTCATCTTAAAATCTCTTCTAACTACTTACTATGTTTACTTGCAGGTTTGAGACCTTTTAAAGGTATCAAGTTAAAGTTGGTTGACATTAAAAGTAGTTCTACAGAATGTCATGAAGCTCAGCGCCGTGACGCTGGGGGCGATCTGGAGGAACAACTAAAGGAGTATGATGCTACTCTGACAACACAAACGCACACATGCGAGTAAATGAGTTAGTTTGTTCAATATGGATGAATTGTCAAATGTTGTTTTATTCAATAAAAGATCGTTTTGTATACCCATCATGTGTAGCTTCAAGTCGGGTCTAAGGCAGAGATCCAGCTTGATTTATGTCTTTTTAGGATTGATGACAACTTTCTTAAAAGACTCGAAAATATCCTCACCTCCATCCTTTAGTCGTCTTTTGACAAAATCCTTCAAAGAGTCAAATGACAACTTTGTTCATCGAACTAAATAACAGAAACTAACGACTTCCACACATTGCAGGAACGTAAAAAGCTAAGGCCAATAACGAGTATTTGTTGACTCCCGCTTGTTGTCCCCCCAGAAAAACGTCCAACTGGGAACACATCTAAGCTTTTATTTCCACTCTAGCTGTATGTATGGATTCAAATTCTACTTTTTAATATTAATAGAAATTGAGAAATGTACTTCCATTTTTTTACATTTCACCAGGAACTGAAAGAAAATAGGGGACTATAACTGGAATGAAATCAGGGCGGCAGGACATAGGTCCACATTGGTTTAGGAACCTGAGGAGGATCGGTTCAGGACCAGCGTGTGTGGAGTAAATAGGTTTACTTGTTTCTTCAACCGCAGTTGGGTTCTCTGGTTTGTGATGCAACTCAAAAGTGTGCGAAACTCAAGTCGAGACGCGTTGGACCTCAAGTTCTTTTCATTCTGAGGTGGCAGTCGCTTAGTCCACACTCGACTTGGTAATCGAAAAGTGACCAGTTCAAGTCCAGCATGGTCCAATCACTAAAGCAAGATGAACTGGTAGCTGGAGTAGTATCGTCTCCTGAGAGGTGCGGGAGTGATCTTGAGAAAGGCACTAAACCCCACAAGCTGTTTCTAGGGCACAGATAGAACGCGAGGGAACGCGGATGGAAGACAGGATATCAAAAGGCCTGGATATCCCGCCCACAATTCAGCGATAGCGCACTATGGACATTCTCTCTTCTCTCTCTCTCTCTCTCTCTCTCTCTCTCTCTCTCTCTCTCTCTCTCTCTCTCTCTCATTTCCTTGACCTATCTCTATCCTCAGTGTATTTCGCTTTCCCAACCAACAGGTCAAGGCAGATGACCCCCCCTCCAGAGTCTGGGTCCTGCCCAGAGTTTCTTCCTCAATGAGGGAGTTTTTCCCTGCCACCGTCGTTTATGCTGCTCTGGAGGACATTGTTGACTTTCTATCTGTTAAGCGTTTTGAAATGTCTTCAGATGTGATTAAGCGCTATATAAATAAAAGTTGATTGATTGATTGATTGATTTCACCAGGGACTGAAAAAAAGTAGGGGAATATAACTGGAATGAAATGGGGGCGGCAGGACATCGGTCCACATTGGTTTAGGAACCGGAGGAGGATCGGTTCAGGACCAGCGTGTGTGGAGTCTGAACCGGTAGCTGGAGAGATCACGTGAACATACACACCCCTGTGTTTATTTGATGTTTGTTTACAGACCCATATTTACGACTGCTGACGTCACTGTTGCTGACCTGACCCCATCGTGTCTCCGCTCAGGATCACGTGCTGTAACATAATTTGACCAGTAGGGGGAGCTCTACACCTGCATTGAGACACAGCAGAACAAGAGGTTATTCTAACCTCTGACTGTAGAAACTTCATTATTCCACTATATCCACAAAAACAGAAAACATTGTGAGAGTAATATTGTGAGAGTAAAGCATTTCCATGCTAAAAAACAAGGATAACAAAGTGAATTTACAGCTGATTATTCAGAAGAAAAACACTCATGAAGGAGGCTGAACTAAAAAGGGGGGTCTTCAGTTTGTTCTGGAACGTGTAGACTGGACTCTGGAGCAGTGGTCATGTGGTCTGATGGGTCCAGATCCACGTGGGTTTCTGTCTTCTTTATTCGTCAACCGTGGTTGTATAGTGGTTAGTACTCTGTGTTGTGGCTGCAGAAACCACAACAAAGTGGTTGCTGCGGTGTTACTTGGTGGTGTGTATTTTACTCACTCCCTGATTTTTTAACTGTTTTCCAGTTTTTGTTTTTTCATCGGCCGTGATCGTATAGAGGTTAGTACTCTGCGTTGTGGCCGCAGCAACCCCGGTTCAAATCCGGGTCACGGCAGACTAAAAAAGTCCCCGCACTGAGGGACGGTGTTATGATAGGTTCAACTCGAGGTGCAGCGACGTCATGTACCCATCAAATGACGTCATCTGCAGACCCACTGAATGACCACATCTGTCCATCTATGGATTTTTCTTCCCTGAAGACTCGCTCATATTCCAAGGCGGCTATGTCAGGATTTATTCGGCTCATATCTTTACAGAGGGCTTCAGGGACCATGGGACATTGTTTTTGATCCCAGATCGGCCCCCAAGGAGCCCAGACCTTAACCCTGGTGAGAATCTTTAGGATGCGCTGGAGAAGACTTTACGCAGGGGCCCGGAGGCTTATGAACTGATTGCGTTGTTTTAACTTTTGTCACCCTACAAATATTCTGGTTCGTTTGAGGTGGAGGACAAGCGGCTCTACTCCGAGCTCCTCCCTGGTGAATGAGCTCCTCACCCCATCTGTAAGGGTGCACTCAGCCACTTTACGGTGGAAAATCATTTCAGCCGCTTGTATCCGCGAACGCAGTAGGAACGTCAATTGACCGGTAAAACGAGAGCTTCGTCTTGCGACTCAGATCCTTCTTCCCCACGAGAGACCTATACAGCGACTGCATCACTGCAGAAGCTGCACCGATCTGTCTGTCAATCTCACGTTCCATCCTTCCCTCACTTGTGAACAAGACCCCAAGATACTTAAACTCCTCCACTTGAGGCAAAGACTCTCCCACTCGCGTCACACTCAGCTGCAAACCGTCCCAGTGCACGCTGAAGGTCCAGGTTTGATGAGGTCTGCAAAAAACAGGGATGAAATCCTTTGGTCCCCAAACCAGACTCCCTCCGAATCCTGGCTGTGCCTAGAAATTCTGTCAACAAAGATCATGAACAGAACCGGTGATAGAGGGCAGCTCTGCTGGAGTTCAACGTGCACCTGGAACAGGTCTGACTTACTGCCGGCAATGCAAATCCAGCTCTGTCTGCGGTCATACAGAGACTGTAGAGCCCTCTGCAAAGGGCCCCATACTCTCAAAGCACTCCCCACAAGATACCATGAGGGACATGATCAAATGCCTGAAAGGACTGAATCCAATGTACTGAATCCGAGGCTTCCACATGGCATACACGGAACACACACCAGGGTCAGCGGAGGGTGTCTCTGGTTGAACCTCTGCCCAGTAGATGTCAGCAGTGGGTGAGGTTGGAACTGGTTGTGTCAGCCATTGTCCATTGTGCCCAGCTTCACTGCAAAAAACTTGAGTACCGTCTGGGAACCGGACAGTCAAACCTTGTGGTCCACACAAAATGGAAGCGTTTGTGACAATTAGCAAGTCTCTGCCTATTAGGCTCATATAATCTGCTTTCACCTCTTCCTCGTCCTCCTTGGGCCCCACACCAGCCACCACGACCCTGCCACATAACACTGCCAGCGGGGTTAGAGTTCTTCTCGTCCTTCTTGTCATTTACCTTGGCCCTAGCCTCAGCTAATTGTATTTTAAGTAATTGTGTCTGCATGTGTTGGATGTCGGTGTTGTGGCTGGCTTCTGTTTTTTGGTAATGTGTCAGATGATTCACAAGGTGATTGCAGAACCGGCTTTCTGTCATAATCAAGAAATCTGGATCACCTGTTGATTTGTCCTTTGACAAATTTGAAGTTTCACAATTTGAAGGAAACACACGTTTGGATCACACCCCGAGTGAATTTCAAATCATCTTCTAGTTTTTGCAATTTCCCTCTTTTCTCAAAAGCTGTTTTAAGACTTGAATAAATAAAGAATACTCTAATAATCCTACAGGGAAATTATTTACCTATTAAGTACGCGTACAGTCATACGGCATACATTATACAAGAGTGCAAGAGAATACAGCTATCACAGTTCGACAACACAGCATTCACACTAAATAAACACAAGAGACATATAAATATGACTGTATAGACAAACACAACAAAACCTAATAGCATAAATTGAGTGCAGAGATCACACAATAGCTCAAAGATCACATAGATAGATCTCAAGCTAGACGCCACATGGTACAAAACACGTCATCGTCAGTGACAGGTCACCAAAGTACCACCCAGCAGATCTTCCATTTAGATAGATAGATAGATATATACTTTAATGATCCCAGGGGAAATTCAGGTAAGAAACCAAAAACACTTGGCATCGCTGCGAGCAGGGTCACCTCCCCCTCACTCAGGCGCAGTTTGATGACATTCCTCTCCTTGACTTGTTTTTAAAAGCCTCATCTTTATTTTTATTAAATTTATTATTTTTGAGCTCGTTGTTCTGGGATCAGAAACGGTCTCGTCAGACCTTCAAGCAGATTTACAGACCATTCCTTCAATCTATCAATTGTTTAATTGCCTTATTTGTCTCTATTTTGTTATTTTGGCAAGCTTGCATAACATTTTACCCCAGGTATCTGATTTTCACTCGGTGTGTGCCATTTTGTGAACCACTGTCTCCCCAGATGTCGATGTTTTGCGCAGTCAGTGGTTCTCCCGGTTTAACCCTATCTAAACTGGTTTTACCAATTTACATTTAACTACTGAATCAAAGTCGAACCCAAGGGACATGAACCCAAGGGATATTAACTGAAATTGCCATTCGGAGGGTCTCCAACCCCAATGGTACTTTACCGAAAGGACTCCAACCTTGACCTCTTATCTTCTATCTTAGTGAATTGATCTTACAACATTATCACTCGTCTCCTTTAACTCAGTCAGTCCAATTGCAGAAATTTGATTATTACAACAGGTTTTCTGCTTACCATTGTTAATTGTGGCCACTGGGAGAGGAAGAACAATGTTTTGGACTGGATCGTCCTAGGTCATTGTTAGTCCCAAATACTTTTAAAGAATGTAACTGGGCTACAATCGTCAACTCCGTGACGACAGCGGCCGTGGACAGTGAAGCAAAGTCTTTTTAACAATATGTCAATCAGAAGATAGATTCGGCTCTTAGAGGTAATGGTACAATGCACCACACACACACAGTACTTTAGATGCAGTTGGTACCATGTAGTACCTTGTACACACACACACACACACACACACACACACACACACACACACACACACACACACACACACACACACATATATATATAGCAGCAGCTGGATAGTACAATGGTTAAGTCAACTGACTTGAATGCAGGAGGTTGTGGGTTCGAATCCTGGTCGGGACAAACACTATCCAGTCAATAAAGGGGCACCCAGGAAATACAGCAAGCTCTCCATACCTGAAGCACTGCCAAACAGAGACTAACAGCTCTGGCTACCCGACTGAAGAGATACACCAAGGAGATTGAGGCCAGGAGAATAAACAAGACCTTCTCCACTCAACCAGCAAAGGTGTACTCTCAGGGAAATAGCATCCGGCCAGACCCACCAAGAGCTGAGGTGGAGAAATACTGGAAGGGCATATGGGAAAGAGTAGCATCACACAACACCGATGCCCAGTGGCTAGTGGACCTAAGGACTGACCACAGCTGCCTCCCAGAACAAGAACCAGTAACCATCTCAATGGCAGACATCCAAGAAAGAGTGTCAAAGATGAAGACTTGGTCAGCACACACAACACTGTCCTGAGAAAGCGTCAACGCCTGGTCGCCAGGAAGGGGTGGAGTCTTCAGTGCCGGGATGTTGTTGTTTGCCACAAAGTACGCAAAGTAGACATTCAGCTGATTCAGCAGAGTGGTGGAGCTGTCGCAGAACTGAGAAAGTTGGCTTGTAGTCCATAATGAACTGATTCTCCCGCCACATGTTCCTGGTGTCTCTGCTGTCGCTGAAGTGGGTGGCGATCCTCCTGGAGTACTGTCTCTTGGACACTCGTATGCCTCGTGACAGGTTGGCTCTCGCTGTCCTCAGGCCCACCTCGTCCCCACCTCTGAGAAGGTTCTGGTGACCGTGACATCATCCATGCATTTCCTAATGTATGCAGTGACGGTCTCCATGTACTCCTGGAGGTCTGTGGTGTTGTTGTGGGTGGCTGCATCTTTGAATACGCTCCAGTCTGTGGTGGAGAAGCAGTTTTGGAGTGCCTCTGACGACCCATCAGGCCACACCCGTATCTGCCTTTTCACAGGTCTGACGACTCTGACGAGCGGTCTGTATGCCGGCGTTAGCATAACAGTGGTGTGGTCTGATGCCCCAAGGTGGGGGAGAGCACGGGCTTTATAGGCATCTTTATGTGTCGTGTCAACATTGTCCAGGATGTTAGCTCCTCTGGTGAAAAAGTGGTGGGTGGGACAACGGCCCACCTGAGTGGGAAGGACTTCTAACAACCCTCATTGTGTTGGCGGTTTGTGGGGGGGACTTTCTGCCCCAGCAGGACTATAACTGTCTGGACTCAGTCGCAGTGAGTCACAACTGGAGTCCTGACGTGGATGACTGAGACCTGCAGACATGTCTTCAACCAGCCTGAAGTAAGTTCTCCTCATTCTGCTTTGCTCTTCTTGACCTGCCTTTACCTGGAGGACTCCACACACTTTACTCTGACTCAGTGCTTTAGTTTGGAGTCATGGACATCTTTATGTAGGAGGATGAAGTCCAATCCAGACTGCTTAGGCTCAACAGATCAGAGTGTGTTTCCTATGAGTCTTAGCATCCTGCTCATTCATTGAAGTGTCTTTTGGAACAGATGGGTTAGCAGTTAGCAGTAGCATCTTCACACTGTTAGTACTGACTCTATTGTTGTGTTATTGCTGGAAGATTTTTAGAGTAATCTTTCTCCTCCCAGCACTGTCTCCTGTGCTCATGGATATGTTTGGTCCTGACTTCTTATAACTAAATGGTATGAGAACCAAGACGAGGAGCACTGGGCACAGAATTTAAGGTGAAGCGGGGAAAGGTTTCTAAAATGTTCTCACCATTAATTAAAAATCCCAAAATTCTTTGTGTTCATACTGACCCTGACACCAGTGGTGTGGAGCAGCAGTTTCAGATCTATGTAGCTCTTTTAGGCTCTTTTGGTAAAACGGTTGATGTTTTTTCCCTGTTCTGTTTGTATGTAGGGAGGGTAATGGGTTTCCATCCCCTTACCTTTTGTTTATATGTGAGGGGTGGGGGGAATACGGTGGGTTTCTATCACCCAACTTTCTGTTGATATGTGTGGGGGACTAATGGGTTTCTATCTCCCAACCTTCCTGTTATAACATGGTAACTTGTGTGTCCTCAGGTTTGAACACTACAAACTACCCAAAAGCGAGGAGCGGCCGACCCCCCAGACATTGATGCCTCCCCCCACTTCCCTGCTGGACCCATCAGACCTGGATCCCAGTGGGTCAACACCCGGCTCATGGGTTCAAGACTGGTTCAACGCGGCCGATTTTGTTTCAGGACAGCCGTACTGTGGACGGGGTGAGTGATCCGCGTGGTGTGTTGGGGAGAAGCACTAGATCCCACCTACGTCCCCTTGTGAGGAGACTTAGGGCTGCAGATATTTTCTAAGGTGGGGGTTGGGCTGTTGTTCATTTTGGTAATTGGTAAAACTGTTTTTTTGTTCACCCATTGACAAGCAAGTGGACAACTGTGAACTTGTGTCATCTGAGATTACAAACAGTTGAAGGAAACTGTAGTCCGATCAGGTTGTAGGCGTGTGGGTACCATGGTAACAGTATTTTGATGTTTTGATGTTGTGGGTCGTCTGCAGCTGATCCTGAGAACAAGGAGCTGAGGAAGCAGCTTTGTTTCTACGCCGCCATTGGAAAGTGCCGCTATGGAATCAACTGCCTATCTCCATGGCGACGTTTGTAACATGTGTGAGCTCCAGGTGCTCCACCCCACCGACATCAGTCAGCGCTCAGAGCACACCAAGGTAACGACCTGCTGACACACTACACGAGCTGTCACACACACTCCTTTGACATGGTGGTAACATACACACACTTCCTGCACCTGTCCACAGGCGTGCATGGAGGCCCACGAGAAGGACATGGAGCTCTCGTTCGCCATCCAGCGCAGCGAGTACATGATGTGTCGTATGTGCATTGAAGTGGTGTTGGAGAAGGCCAACCCCAGTGAGCGGCGCTTCGGCATCCTGGTCAACTGCAGCCACTGCTACTGCCTGAAGTGCATCAGGACATGGAGGAGGGCCATGTGCGATATCACCAAGTGAGTCGTCAGTGTGTGATGGGTAGTGGGGTGGGTGGTCGTTGAAATTTGTGTTTCACCTTTGTATACTAATGAGGGTCATTAGTATACAAAGGTGAAACTTGTATTTCAACGACCCCCCTTTGACACACCCAACAATTGTTGAGGGGCCTGACGGGTTTCAACGACGGTCGTCTGAATGTGCATAGCCCTGACCATACCCCACAGGGTAAATAAGCTGGACAACACCAGCCACCTTCAGAACTGAACAAGTCTCTTGGATGAGAGATGAAACGTCTTCAAGAACTTTCTTAACGTCCAGTCGATCGACTTTAACAGCTTTGGATAACAAATATTTATTCATCTTTCTTCTTCATGAAAGCATCAAAAATGTTATCTAAATATGTTTCAGAGGTACTTTGAATGAGGTTGTAGCGATAAGTGTTCCATCACATTGATTAATCGTCTGTAAACCAACCAGAAACATTTTTTAATTCACCTTTTCTCACCAAACATCTCCTGAGACTGTTTTTAATCTCCTTCAGAGGAGCTTCTTCCTGAACGTTCCCTGTTTCAGATGGTAAAACCATTTTTCTACTTATTTCCAGTTGCTGCCCGAAGTGTGGAATAACATCCAACTTTGTCATCCCGAGTGAGTTCTGGGTGGAAGATGAGGACGACAAGCAGAAGCTCATCCAGAAATACAAGGACGGCATGCGGTAAGTGGGCCGGACTAGAAACGGGTAAGGGGTGGGGCTACACTAGTGGGTGGGGCTATACTAGTAGATCTGCAGGAGAACATCTGGGCTGTGGAGTGGGCGGTGTTGTCTGATGTGTCTGAATCCCTGACAGTCTTCTCGGTCTCCTTCAGGAACAAGCCGTGTCGGTACTTTGATGAGGGGCGTGGCACATGTCCCTTTGGCACCATCTGCTTCTATAAACACGCCTTTCCTGGTGGACGACTGTTGGAGGCCCAGCCCCCGCGCCGACAGCCTGGATCCAATGACAGGAACAGGGTAAGGGGCCACCAGTCCACTGGTTCTGTTGAAGGTCTGCCAAGAACAGCAGCATCTCCACAGCAGCGCCCTCTGCTGGCTGAGTGGAAGCACTGATCAGTGGAAACCATCGTTTGGAGACATTTGGAGTCTGATTTTTGCAAACCTGCATCACTGGATGAAGGCTGATGTGTGTGTGTGTATGTGTGTGTGTGTGTGTGTGTCCAGGAGAACTCCAGGACTCCGCTGTGGAACATCTTTGAGGAGCAGGAGAGCACAGACTCCTTCGACAACGATGAGGAGGAGATGGTGCCGTTCGAGCTGAGGGAGATGCTTCTGAGGCTGCTGGACGAAGACGAGGTCCTGGCAGGCCATCAATAAATGAACTTATGAAATATAAATGAAGAAAAAAAGTCCCACAAGCCATTGTGCTCATGCTAAACATTACCTTGACATCTATTGTTGGTCTTTCTGGTGCGTTTCATGTAGGAGGTATAATTCTAAAATATCAAAAATAAGTCAATATAATATTTAACAAATTAATTTTCTTCAAATATAGCTAATAAACAAAACCCACAAGTTTCTTTGTGGGTTTTGGTGTGACTTGTTTATCACTGACAGCTGTTAGCACTTCCTGTTAGCCTGACGATCACTCTGACATTTACTGTCAAACTGTAAGGTTTTACTCCTGAAGGCTGGATCTTCAGTTTTCTTTATTAAAGCTGCTCATAGCCATTATTTTGTACTGATGTGTCCTCCCTTCATCACCTTCATCCAAGTGTCCCGTGTGTGTGTGCGTGTGTGTGTGTGGGAGTGTGTGTGTGTTTCATTAATGGTTAAGAGCCTGTTGGATCACAAGCTGTCTGTCAAAGTGGGTGAACGGATGGATGGATGAGAGACGGATGTCCTTATGTCACAGACAGCTGTTGAGATACTTCTTGTCGCTAGCATGAACAGCTAGCCTTAGCCTCCCTCCAGTGAAGGTGAGGTCTAGAATGTGGTGGCGCCCTCTAGTGGCATAAAAACAGCTTTGAACCCCCGACCCCTGATGTCTTAGTCCTGGCTGTTGCTTCATTAGCTCATCGTCCCACTACAGACACTCGTCTTCATCCTCCACTCTACATACTCCTCCTCCTCACCCTCCTCTGGCTCCGCCTCCTGAGTCAGACTCAACCAACTTTTATTTATATAGCTCTTAATCACGTCAAGAGACATTTCAAAGCCCTTTAATAGACAGAAAAACCCAACAGAACCCTCCAGAGCAAACATAAGCCACAGCAACAGGACTCATTGGACCGCTAGCTGCTCAGGTCGCTAACAGCAGCTAGCAGCTGGTGCTGTGGTGATGAGTACTGATTCACTGTGACATGTGACCAATAGTGATGTTTAAATGGAGGTGGCCCCACCCTGTCCAGGATCAGGAGGAACACGTGTTCACGTTAAACTGATGTTCAGGTGACGGTCCACTCGTGTCACCGGGTCGACACCAGAAGACCACCTCCTGATCCTCACGCACACACACACACACACACACACACACACACACACACACACACACACACACACACACACACACACACACACACACACACACACACACACACACACACACACACCACACACACACACACACATTCTTCAGCTGTAGCACCACAGACGGGTGTGACTTTTATTATCTAATGTTTGTACGTTGTTTCCTGGATCAGGTCAGAGCAGCCGACACACAGTCACTCCCTCCTGTGTAACTCCCTCTTGTGTAACTCCTTCCTATGTCGCTCCTCCTTTGTCACTCCCTCCTGTGTCCACCAACGTCCGTAGGTCTCACGATGAAAGGACCAATGAGACGGTCAGAAGGTTGGTGCGGTCAGAAGGAACCCTCTCAGGTCCAGCTTCATCACCTCTGAGCTCCTCATGACGTTGCTGCGCTCACGTGACGTCTGGAGGTTCTAAACCAGAGGTCACCAACGCTGTTCCTGCGAGCGACCCTGCGCCCCCGAGCACCCCTTGTGGCGCCCGTGAGGCGTGGTCTAAACATATTAACATTAATTAACACATTAATGATATCGCAACTTAATTATTCAGCATTCTAAAATGATATTTTATTAAGTTAAAACATTCAAATAAAATACTTGATATCAAACTCTGCTCTCTCCAAGTCGAAGGTCATTCGTGCGTCTACGCCTGACACACTGACCAGGTGATATGAGGAGTTAGCCTGCTTGTGCTTTTGCCCAAAAACCATGGAAGAAAACACAAAAGGACATCGTATTTTCAGAGTGACTGGAAAGAAGATTTATTTTTTTACGTCATTCAAAGAGAAATGTTTGTGTCTTTTTTGTGGGATGACTGTTGCAGTACCAAAGCGGCACAACGTGGAGAGGCATTTCCAAACATGCCACAAAAACATGACTGTGAACTACCCACCCAGCAGCACTTTATGTACTGAAAAAGTCAGTGGGTTAAAGGCAGCTTCAGACAAACAACAGACTTTTTTCACAAAGCCGGTCAAAAAATCCCAGAACACAATCGAAGCTTCGTCTAGAGCTGCCCGTTTTTTGATAAAGAACAATAAACCACTTTCAGATGGTGAGGTTTTTAAAGAAGCTATGATGCTTGTCGCTAAATAATGATTCAAAGATGAGAAACATGGTCGTGATGTCATCTCCGATGTCCAGCTTGGAGCAAGTACGATGGCTAAACGAGTGTCGTCTTTGTCTGCGATTTTAACAGAGCAGCTGGAGGCATCGCTGCTGGAGGACCCAGAGTAGATACTTGACCTCTCATTTTTAATGGGTTAATTGAATATTGTGTTGTATTGTATGAAAAGGGAGGTGAATTTGTGAATGTGATAAATAGGGATTGTGTAAAATGAATGGAGCTAATGGTCAGGAACAGAGTGTGATGTTTGAAAGGCTTAAGCAAAAGGTAAAACTAGTTTAGATAGGGTTAAACTGGTAGAACCACTGACTGCTCAGAACAGCTACATCTGTGGAGACAGTGGTTCACAAAATGACGGCCGCCGAGTGAAGATCAGATACCTGGGGTAAAATGGTATGCAAGCTTGCCAAAATAAAGATTAATAAAATTCCAGCCAAATACCCAAATTAAACAGTTGACAGATTGAACAAATGGTCTGTAAATCTGACTGAAGGTCTGACGAGACCATTTCCTGATCCCAGAACAGCGTGTTTATATGTCTCCTGTTTATTTAGTGTGAATGCCTTCAAGCCTTCAACACCATCCAGCCCCAGCTCCTGCAGGATAAACTGACCTCCATGGCTGTGGACCCCTACCTCGTGAGCTGGATTACGGACTACCTAACGGACAGACCCCAGTACGTCCGTATGGGGGACTGTTTGTCTTCTATGGTGACCAGCAGCACGGGGGCGCCACAGGGGACCGTTCTATCCCCCATTCTCTTCACCCTCTACACATCAGACTTCAAGCACAACTCGGATACATGCCACATACAGAAGTACTCCGATGACACCGCGATAGTGGCATGTATCCGGGAGGGTGATGAGGGGGGGTACAGGGCATTGGTGGCTGACTTCGTGGAGTGGTGCCAACAGAACCAGCTCCAGCTAAACGTCTCCAAGACAAAGGAGATGGTTCTGGATTTCCGGCGGGCACCTCCCTCTCCACAGCCGGTGATCATCAAAGGCAGTGAGGTGGAGGTGGTAGAAAACTATCAGTACCTGGGACTGCAGCTAGACAGCAGACTGGACTGGTCACTCAACTCCAACTGTGTGTACAAGAAGGGGCAGAGCAGGATGTACTTCCTGAGGAGGCTGGCCTCCTTCAACATCTGTCCTAAGCTCCTTCTCATGTTCTATCAGTCCGTAGTCTCCAGTGTGCTGTCATACGCCATTGTGTGTTGGGGTGGGGGGGCCAGGAAAAGAGATATGGACCGTCTGAACAGACTCATCCGCAGAGCGGGCTCAGTGGTCGGGCTGAGCCTGGACTCTGTGGAGACGCTTCTGGAGAGCAGGACCATGTCTAAAATTAAGGCTATCATGAACAACACCAGCCCCCCCCTACACACCACCTTCTCCCAGCAGAGAAGCACCTTCAGCGGCAGACTGCTGTCACACAGCGCCTCCACAGAGAGGCTGAGGTCCTCCTTCCTGCCCCGTGCCATCAGGGGGTACAATGACTCTCTCAGGAGGAGCGGGGGGGAGGTGGCGAGGTCAGCACGGGGTTGAATATGGATTTAATTTAATTTAATTTAAATTTAATTTTATACTGTTGTATATATATATATATATATATATATATATATATAAATTATTTATTTTTTTATTTTTTATACTGTTTTATATTTTAATTCAATTTTATACTGTTTAGATTTTATTTTATACTGTTTATATTTTAATACTGTAATATTTTTAAATTTTATACTGTTTATATTTTAGTTATAGTTTAGTATATAAGTCCTGTTAGTGTAATGTATGTCTTGTGGTATGTCCTGTGATGTCAGTGTTTCCTTTTCTCCTGGTGTTTATCCAGTATTATTTGTTATGTAATGCCTGAGCAGTGGATATATGCAATTTCCTCCGGGATTAATAAAGTATCTATCTATCTATCTATCTATCTATCTATCTATCTATCTATCTATCTATCTATCTATCTATCTATCTATCTATCTATCTATCTATCTATCCATCCATCCATCCATCCATCCATCCATCCATCCATCCATCCATCCATCCATCCATCCATCCATCCATCCATCCATCCATCCATCCATCCATCCATCCATCCATCCATCCATCCATCCATCCATCCATCCATCCATCCATCTATGCTGTGTTGTCTAACTGATAGCTGTATTCTTGTGCTTTCTTGTGTAACGTGTGCCGTATGACTGTACTTGTACTTAAAAGAGGTAACAAATTCCGCTGTAGCATTATTAAAGTATTCTTCATTAGTTAGTTATTTATTCATTTATTTCAGACAAGGCAAGGAAAAACAAAACAAAAAACAAACAAAAAATCAACAACAAACAAAATAATTAAATAAGCAAATAATAAACTAAGATCATAACCCAACAATACAATTCTCCCTGAAAGGGAGTGGGAAGAAGAAAACTCATGTAATCCCACCCCAGTTCTTGATTCAGAGATCAACACACTGAGCTTCACTGCTACTTCGAGGATTCAAGGATAACCACACAATAATTATATCACGATGGCGTCACCATGGGCAACAATGAAATTATCACATTGCAATAGCAATTTGACACAACAATGTAAGGAAGGCACGATATACCAACAATGGTAATGTACAATATACCAACAATGGTAATGTACAATATACCAACAATGGTAATGGACAAATGCCAACAGCAGTAATTAACAAATACCAACGATGGTAAAGAAGCACTGAGCACATGTTAACAAACAGAACAGCAGTTTGAGTTAAAGACCCTCATCTCTATACTTTGACCAGACATGATGTTTATATAACAGTTTGAATTGATTAGTACTTTGGCATTTCTTGTGTTGTGAGACCAGATTGTTCCAGAGTTTCACTCCGCACACAGACACACAAAAACGTTTATGTGTGGTTTGAGCTCTCGGCAATGAAAAACATCCAAAACCTGTAAAGTGATGAGCCCTGACTGGAGTTATAAAGAATCGTTGGAGGTTTGGTGGTAATAATTTGTTGAATGTGTGTGATTGTTCCGGTGGTGGTCGGAGGGGCCGTAGGCGCAGATTGGCAGCCACGCCTCCGTCAGTCTGCCCCAGGGCAGCTGTGGCTACGTACGTAGTTTACCACCACCAAGTATGAATGAGGTGTGAATGAATAACGGATCCAATGTAAGTGACTTTGAGTGTCCAGACAAGAAAAGGCTAAATAAATCTAATCCATCATCATTATTATTATTATTATTATTATTATATAAAACTATTGATGTATTATATGGTACAATATCATGAAATTTTAGCAACTTTGACTGCGTAAACAGGTTATGAGTATGTTCAAGAAAACCAACCTTGTGAATGTTCCACACTGCTCTTTCCTGTAGAATGATCAGAGGATTAATTGTGTTCTGATAAGTATTCCCCCAAACTTCTACACAATATGTAAAGTACGGGAGGACCAAGGTGCAGTATAAAGTACGGAGTGCATTTCCATCAAGGTATAGTTTTGCTTTATTTATAATTGAGAGGGTTTTGGATATTTTTGTTTTTATGTGTCTGACATGGGGTTCAGATCAATGAAGAGACCAACTGCATACTTTTTCTGCTCCAGTGGGGTGTGCTCTTGATACTCACACGTTTCCAGTTCTATTTGTTGATGCTGTAGGATCTTCTGTAACATGTCCATGTCCATATTGGTGCTTGGTGTAGTCTGTGTTCTTGGTGTGTTTGGCATTGTGATGATGAGGAGTCACAAGCTGCATCAATGTCGATACTGTTCAAGGTCTTCTATGCTCTTCACCAGCAAGACTTCTGCTGCCTCCGGTGACCCATTTAGTTTGATGAAGATCTTACAGTTTGTTACCCAGGTTTGTTGAATCTTGCCTTGTATTTTCAGTTGTCCTGCGATCCTTGTGATGTCAGCATTTTTCTTTGTCAAGTGCTCGTTTATGAATACATTTGTGCCCTTTAGCTTGCGCACCTGTATCAGTAGTGCCATTTTCTTTTTCCGATTAGTAAACCTTATGATGAGCGCTGATGGTCTCTCGTTCTTTACTGGTAGTGGGTGACACGCCTCGATACGCTCCCGGTCCAACTGTATCCCCCTGCTCTGGAGATAGGAAGCCACCTGTTGCTCCACCGATGGTGTCTCCTGCTCGCTGGGCTCCCCGCTGTCCGCGGCCACTGCACGAGCTTATGAGCGCGGCTTGATGTTGATGCCGGTGATGACCACATCATTGATGCGGGAGTATCGCTCCAGCTCATCCACTCACCGCTCGAGATCCACAATTCGCTTCTCCTTCTCCGCGTTCTGGAGGCGTAGTAGTTTCACCTCCTCCAGGAGCCCAAGAAGCTGCTCCTGTTTTCTTCTGACCTCCTCCAGGAGCTCCAGAAGCATCTCCTGATGTGTTCTGACCTCCTCCAGGAGCCCCAGAAGCATGAGAGGGAGGCATTTCATTTTGAAAACAAGGGTAACATTCCATTCAGGAACATGCCAACTCAAAGTAGAGAGGAACATTTCACCAGTGGGCCTTAAGCTCAGGAGAAATGTTAAAGCAAATACAAAATAAGCCATCAACCGCAAAGGTCGCAGCTAGTCAACAAGCTCTGTGGCATATAAAAGAGGGAGTGTTAGAAAATGAAGAGGACGGAGAAACAGATGATGCACGTCAAACTTTATTTGAAATAAAAACAGCAATAATAGCGAGAGAGAGGGAAAGACAGAAGAGATAGAGAGAATGTTGCATGTGATGTAGAGACTGAGAAAGGAACTAGAAGAAGTCAAACAAGGAAGAGAAGCAGAAGTTGTAAGTGAGAGAAAGAGAGGATATCAGCAATCCCTGATGGAAGGTCATGAGAGTGATAGAAAGTTGATAAAGAAGACAGTGGAGGATGTTGAAGAAAGAGCAAAGTAGGGAAAAAGGATCACAGCTGACGTGTGGAAAACGGAACCGGAATATTTGTGGGGTGAAAAAAATAAAAACAACGCGATCAGTTCATAAGCCTCCGGGCCCCTGCGTAAAGTCTTCTCCTGCGCATCCCAAAGATTCTCACCGGGGTTAAGGTCTGGGCTCTTTGGGGGCCAATCTGGGATCAAAAACGATGTCCCATGGTCCCTGAAGCCCTCTGTAAAGATATGAGCTGAATAAATCCTGATATAGTCGCCTTGGAATATGAGAGAGTCTTCAGGGAAGAAAAATCCATAGATGGACAGATGTGGTCATTCAGTGGGTCTGCAGATGACGTCATTTGATGGGTACATGACGTCGCTGCACCTCGAGTTGAACCTATCATAACACCGTCCCTCAGTGCGGGGACTTTTTTAGTCAATTTACATTAAAAGCTGCCGTGACCCGGATTCGAACCGGGGTTGCTGCGGCCACAACGCAGAGTACTAACCTTTATACGATCACGGCCGATGCAAAAACAAAACTGGAAAACAGTTAAAAAATAATTTTTGGGAGGGTGAGAGTAAAATACACACCAGCAAGTAACACCGCAGCAACCACTTTGTTGTGGTTTCTGCAGCCACAACACAGAGTACTAACCACTATACAACCACGGCTGACGAATAAAGAAGACAGAAACCCACGTGGATCTGGACCCATCAGACCACGTGACCACTGCTCCAGAGTCCAGTCTACATGTTCCAGAACAAACTGAAGACCCCCTTTTTAGTTCAGCCTCCTTCATGAGTGTTTTTCTTCAGAATAATCAGCTGTAAATTCACTTTGTTATCCTTGTTTTTTAGCTTTTTTTTTTTTTTAGCATGGAATGTAGCCGCAAGAGGGCACAAGCTAGTGTCTTATTGTGCCGGTCCCAAGCCCGGATAAATACAGAGGGTTGCGTCAGGAAGGGCATCCGGCGTAAAACTTTTGCCAAATCAAAGATGCGAATCAAACCTATGACTTCCATACCGGATCGGTCGAGACCCGGGTTAACAACGACCGCCATCGGCGCTGTTGACCTACAGGGCGCCGGTGGAAATTGGATTACTGTTGGTCGAAGAAGGAGAGGAGGAAAGTGCGTTCGCTCGAAGAAAGAGAAGAGGAACACCAAGAGTATAGGACTAAGAGTAGGGACGTTGAATGTTGGAACTATGACAGGAAAAGGTAGAGAGTTGGTTGACATGATGCAGAGGAGGAAGGTAGACATACTGTGTGTACAGGAGACCAGGTGGAAAGGTAGCAAGGCTAGAAGTTTAGGAGCAGGGTTCAAGTTGTTCTATCATGGTATAGATGGGAAGAGAAATGGAGGAGGAGTTATCTTGAAGGAGGAGTTTGTTAGGAATGTCCTGGAGGTAAAAAGAGTGTCGGATAGAGTGATGAGTCTGAAGCTAGAAATAGAAGGTGTGATGTTCAATGTTGTTAGTGGGTATGCTCCACAGGTAAGATGTGAGCTGGAGGAGAAGGAGAAATTCTGGTCGGACTTTGATGAAGTGATGCAGAGCATGCCTAGAAGTGAGAGAATTGTCATTGGAGCAGACTTCAATGGACATGTTGGTGCAGGAAACAGAGGGGATGAGGAGGTGATGGGCAGGTTTGGTATTCAGGAGAGGAACGCAGAAGGACAGATGGTAGTTGACTTTGCAAAAAGGATGGAAATGGCTGTAGTGAATACTTTCTTCCAGAAGAGGCAGGAACATAGAGTGACCTATAAGAGTGGAGGTAGGAGCACACAGGTAGACTACTTCTTGTGTAGACGGTGTAACCTGAAGGAGATCAGTGACTGTAAAGTAGTGGTAGGTGAGAGTGTAGCCAAACAGCATAGGATGGTGGTGTGTAGGATGACTCTGGTGGTGAGGAAGATCAAGAGGGCAAAGGCAGAGCAGAAGACAAAATGGTGGAAGCTGAAGAAGGAAGAGTGTTGCATGACTTTTAGGAAGGAGTTAAGAAAGGCTCTGGGTGGTCAGGAGGTGCTTCCAGATGACTGGACAACTACAGCTAATGTGATCAGGGAGACAGGTAGGAGAGTACTTGGTGTGTCATCTGGAAGGAAAGTAGATAAGGAGACTTGGTGGTGGAATGAGGAGGTACAGGAGTGTATACAGAGAAAGAGGTTAGCTAAGAAGAAGTGGGACGCTGAGAGGACTGAGGAGAGTAGACAGGAGTACAGGGAGATGCAGCGTAAGGTGAAGGTAGAGGTAGCAAAGGCCAAACAAGAAGCTTATGATGACTTGTATGCTAGGTTGGACAGTAAGGAGGGAGAGACTGATCTATACAGATTGGCAAGACAGAGAGATAGAGATGGGAAGGACGTGCAGCAGGTTAGGGTGATTAAGGATAGGGATGGAAGTCTATTGACAGGTGCCAGTAGTGTGATGGGAAGATGGAAAGAGTACTTTGAAGAGTTGATGAACGTGGAAAATGAGAGAGAACAAAGACTAGAAGAGGTGACTGTTGTGGACCAGGATGTAGCAAAGATTAGTCAGGATGAAGTGAGGAGGGCATTGAAGAGGATGAAGAGTGGAAAGGCAGTCGGTCCTGATGATATACCTGTAGAGGTATGGAAGTGTCTAGGAGAGGTGGCAGTAGAGTTTCTGACTGGGTTGTTCAACAGGATCTTAGATAGTGAGAAGATGCCTGAGGAATGGAGGAGTAGTGTGCTGGTGCCCATTTTTAAGAACAAGGGAGATGTGCAGAGTTATGGCAACTACAGAGGAATAAAGCTGATGAGCCATACAATGAAGTTATGGGAGAGAGTAGTGGAAGCTAGACTAAGGGCAGAAGTGAGCATTTGTGAGCAGCAGTATGGTGTCATGCCAAAAAAGAGTACCTACAGATGCAGTATTTGCTCTGAGGATGTTGATAGAGAAGTACAGAGAAGGCCAGAGGGAGCTGCATTGTGTTTTTGTAGATCTAGAGAAAGCTTATGACAGGGTGCCCAGAGAGGAACTGTGGTATTGTATGAGGAAGTCTGGAGTGGCAGAGAAGTATGTTAGAGCAGTGCAGGACATGTATGAGGGCTGTAAGACAGTGGTGAGGTGTGCTGTAGGTGTGACAGAGGAGTTCAAGGTGGAGGTGGGACTACATCAGGGATCAGCTCTGAGCCCCTTCTTGTTCGCTATGGTGATCGACAGGCTGACAGACGAGGTTAGACAGGAATCACCATGGACTATAATGTTTGCAGATGACATTGTGATCTGCAGTGAGAGCAGGGAACAGGTGGAGGAGAAGCTAGAGAGGTGGAGGTTTGTCCTGGAAAGGAGAGGAATGAAGGTTAGCCGCAGTAAGACAGAGTACATGTGTGTGAATGAGAGGGACCCAAGTGGAAGAGTGAGGCTACAGGGAGAAGAGATCAAGAAGGTGGAGGATTTGAAGTACTTAGGGTCAACAGTCCAGAGCAATGGAGAGTGTGGAAAAGAGGTGAAGAAGCGTGTCCAGGCAGGATGGAACGGGTGGAGGAAAGTGTCAGGTGTGATGTGTGATAGAAGAGTTTCAGCTAAAATGAAAGGAAAGGTGTACAAAACTGTGGTGAGACCAGCGATGTTGTTTGGTCTAGAGACAGTGTCACTGAAGAAAAGACAGGAGAAAGAGCTGGAGGTAGCAGAGATGAAGATGCTGAGGTTCTCTCTGGGAGTGACCAGGAAGGATGAAGGATAGGATCAGGAATGAGTACATCAGAGGGACAGCACATGTTAGAGGTTTTGGAGATAAACTCAGAGAGGCCAGACTGAGATGGTTTGGACATGTCCAGAGGAGAGATAGTGAATATATTGGTAAAAGAATGCTGAGTTTTGAACTGCCAGGCAGGAGGCCTAGAGGAAGACCAAAGAGGAGGTTTATGGATGTAATGAGGGAAGACATGAAGATAGTTGGTGTGAGTGAAGAGGATTCAAAGGACAGGGCTAGATGGAGGAAATTGATTCGCTGTGGCGACCCCTGAAGGGAAAAGCCGAAAGGAAAAGAAGAAGATTCAATTAAACACTTTATCATGTTTACCAAATCCCAGTCAGAAGGACTTTAACCCAAGGGATATTAACCAAAATCGCCATTTGGAGGGACTCCAATCCCAGGGATATTAACCAAAATCTCCGTTTGGGAGACCCGAACCCACAATGGTACTTTACCGGAAGGACTCCAACCTGCACTTATCTTCTACTGTATATTACTGAACTGAGCTTATAACATTATCACTCCTCTCCTTTATAGGTGTCATATAATCAATTATACGAGCAAGGGGAGATAGTGTTTAAGTAGGTGCTGGCTCATCTACACTTTCTGTGCAATAATCCTCTACCAAAACAATCTCCCATTCAGAACCATCATCGTTTGACTGCCCCCCTTCCACAAGCAGTGGAGTTACAATCTGGTATCAGACAGATCATTAAAAAAAGCAAAAGCCTTCTTCACAGCATTTATATCAACACCTGCCCTGACTCCCTTCATTACAACTGAGCATCCTGGATCATTTCACACAGTGCCATTCTTTTGCTGACTTTGGCAATAAATAATATGGGGGAAAAATGATGAAAGGTTAGACGTGTTCCAGTCCCTGTTCTGGCACCTTTATTTTTCCCTTTGTAACCAAGTATCAATTTGTCCCTCCTTCAATAGCAAACAAATGAGGATGAGATCAGACTCAAAGGTACTCAACAGGTACTCAACAGGTACTCAACAGGTACTCAACAGCAGTAGAATGCTGCCAAAGTAAAAAATAAATAAAATAAATAAAACCTTTATGGACTGGAAAGTACCAAATGTAGCCACAAGAGGACACAAGCCAGTGTCTTATTGTACCAGTCCCAAGCCCAGATAAATGCAGCGGGTTGCATCAGGAAGGGCATCTGATGTAAAACTTTTGCCAAATCAAACATGTGAATCAAACTTATGACTTCCATACCGGATCAGTCGAGGCCCGAGTTAACAACGACCACCATCGGTGCTGTTGACCTACAGGGTGCTGGTGGAAATTGGACAACTGTTGGTCAAAGAAGGAGAGGAGGGAAGTGTGTCCGTAGGAAGAGAGAGAAGAGTACGGGAAGAGTATCGGACTGAGTTTGATTGTTCAGTTGTTTTATCACCAACATAACGGTCTTTTCACGCACACAAATGTGCTCTCGTCTATATCAGGTTCTGTTGAATAGGGAAATATATTTAAACGTTTTATTGTTGTGTAAATAAAACAGTAAATCTGCATACAAACTTTACAAAAACAGTTGAGAAGAATATTCATACCGTTGCGTATACCAATATTATATAAGAACTGAAATCAAAAGATGACATGTAGCTTGTTTGCATGGTTTCCTTGATACAGTAACAGACAAAACTGCTTTAGTTCTAACATCAGTGGCTGTGACATTGTACTGCCTATAACTGGTATAAAGGTCCTCCAAGTTTTATTTTCTGTCTGTTTTAGTCACAATACACACAGGAGTTGATAATTGATGAAAAGAAAAAGAAATCAGCACGAAATAGAAGAAAACAAATGTGGCCTAATATTTTATGTTACTGATTGTCCTCTTCCCATTGCTTCACATTCTGGTGGAATACAGAGTGACATTTATCCTCTACTGAAGTATTAACACATTCTCATCCTTTTTTAACAGACATTGGCAGAAGGGACCCAAATACACAGAGTATCACAGTGAATTAGATGCAAAAAAGTGAAAAAGTGGGGTTCGTCTTACATTCGGGTTCTAGAAATTATACCCATTCACAACGCTAGATGGCGCCAGATATCTTTAAAGCGAAGGCTGAACTTATCTTCCCAGGCTAAAACGAACCCCTGTCACGAAGAAGAAAAATAAAAATAGTGGCAAGAAAGAACTCCTTCCACCCCTTCTAACACACACCCGACATTTCCTTGAGGGATGTGCTTTCCTGGTGGTGGCCCTCAAATGTTCCAGCTTGTGCCTGGACATCAGGCCATCGAGTCTGCCTTCTGGGTCTCTGTTTCTGCGTGACCTGGTTTGCAGCACGTCTTCGACCTCCATCTCCTCGCCCTCCTCATGTGACACGTACCCCTTTTCAGTCCAGGACCTTGCAATACACTTCATGAAATCAAGGTGTGATTTCTTGATCCCTGGGTTCCTGGACCTGAACAACACATAGGCGTTGTACACACAAATCTGGAACAAATAGGCGACAAACTTTTTTGTCCAGTTTTGAGTTTTCCTGATGAAGGGGTAGTACGCAATGTTCTGGTCAAGTTTGTCCACCCCATTCATGCAGGAATTGTACTGTACCACACACTCCGGTTTGAGCTGTGCCACTTTGTCCCGCTGACCCTTCTGCCACACCTCCACCCTCTGCATCCTGTCGTTGTGGCAGGTTGTTATCATCCGCACCAGGCGCTTGTCCTGCCAGGCCAAGACCAGTACCCGGCCGTTGTGTCGCACCACCTTCCCCTCCTCACCCAAGTCTGTCTTTGACGGCTCTCTGATGATCTGTGGTTCGCCACGGTTTTTCCTGAGGGTTCCACAGACATTAGTTTTTTTTTTACACAACTGCTCACACAGTTTTACGGAATTATAAAAATTGTCCATGAATATTGTGTACCCCTGCTCGGTCAGGCGGTCAAGGAGGGAGAACACAATGTCCGGGAGTGTGCTCGGCTGGCCAATATAAGGCAACATATTATAACAATAGCCAGTCCGCGAGTCACACAAAATATAAGATTTGATGCCATATTTGACTGGCTTCTGAGGGTTGTAAACCCTGAAGTTCAGGCGGCCACGCCACTGCAACATCCCCTCATCTATGCAAATGTTTTCATGGGGCTGATACAGCTCTTTGAATTTAGAAATAATAGAATCAAGGACAGGACGCACTTTATAAAGTTTATCTCCAGCATCCTGTGAGGCATTGTCATTGAAGTGGAGAAACTTCCCAATTAGCTGGAACCTGTTGCGTGGCATGGTGTTGTTGAAGTACGGAATGGCTTCCATTGGATCCTCACTCCAGTACATGCTGACGCTGGGCTTCTTTATGTAGCCGGTGAGGAACGTAAGACCCAAGTATTTTTTGAGCTCTGGAACTGTCACCGGTTTCCACACCCTCTCTCTGGAGTGTGGCAGAGCTTCAGGATGTGCCTGTATAAACTGCCGTGCGTACAGGTTGGTCTGAGACGTAATGTGACCCCGCAGCTCGTCAGTCAGAAACAGCTCCATGAAGTCAACCGGCTGGTCTGAATCCAGGTCTGCAGCCACATTCTGGGGACCAGGGGTTGCCACGAATGGGAACTTAGTGGGTTCCCAGCCATCATGACTCCAAACACCTGCATCCACCTCCAGTGATTGGCGTCTCCTCGGACCTCTCCCTCTTGCAGGTGCACGTCCTGTACTCGTTTTAGGGACTGTAAAATATAGAAATAAATATACAATTTTACACTATATATATATGCATGCCTGAAATAAGTAGGATATCATTTTACACTATATATATATATATATATATATATATATATATATATATATATATATATATTCCAACAACTCCGTATTCTCCGCCCTTCTCCATGTGTGTCTTGTTCCAGTAGCCCATTTCTCATCAGATTGCCCTGGTTCCCTAGCATCTGACGCGGACCTTGTTAACCCGGGCGACGTCCGAGCCGGTATGACTCTGTCATTATTGTGTTCACTCATGTTTGAGGTAGGCTCGTATAGCATTAAGGGTCTTGCCTAAGGACCCTCACTGGATAGTGCCCGCCATGTCTGGGGTTCGAAGCCACGCCCACTCCCTCCTGCATTCCAGACCACGCCCATCCTGTGGCCGGATGGTATCAAGAAGAGGCAAGATGATCAGAACTGAAGGGGTCAACCTACCAGGGGGCAGGATAGAAGACATCAAGGACAGCTACAAATACCTTGGAATCCCACAGGCTAATGGCAACCATGAGGAGGCCGCAAGGAAGTCATCCACAGCCAAATACCTCCAGAGAGTAAGGCAAGTCCTGAGAAGTCAGCTGAATGGCAAGAACAAGGTCCGAGCCATCAACATGTATGCACTGCCGGTCATCAGATACCCCGCTGGGATCATAAGCTGGCCAAAGGAGGAGATAGAAGCCACAGATATCAAGACTAGAAAGCTCCTCACCATGCATGGAGGGTTTCACCCCAAGTCCAGCATCCTGAGGCTGTACACTAAGCGGAAAGAGGGAGGCCGAGGACTAGTGAGCATCAGGGCCGCTGTCCAGGATGAGACATCAAAAATCCAAGAGTACATCAGGAAGATGGCCCCGACAGATGAACTGCTCAGTGAATGCCTTAGACAGCAGAAACCTGAGGAGGAAGAGGAGGAGGAGGAGGAGACAACATGGAGGGACAAGTCCCTACACGGCATGTACCACCGTCAGATAGAGGAAGTGGCTGATATCAAGAAGACCTACCAATGGCTGAATAAAGCTGGACTGACAGACAGCACAGAGGCACTGATCATGGCAGCACAAGAACAGGCCCTAAGTACAAGGGCAATAGAGGCCAATATCTACCACAGTAGATCTGACCCAAGGTGCAGGCTATGTAAAGAAGCCCCAGAGTCAGTCCAGCATGTGGTAGCAGGGTGTAAGATGCTCGCCAGCTCAGCATACATGGAAAGGCACAACCAAGTAGCTGTGATAGTGTACAGGAACATCTGTACCCGGTATGGACTAGAAGTACCCAAATCCCAATGGGACATACCACCGAAGGTGGTTGAGAACGGCAAGGCTAAGATCCTGTGGGACTTCAGCTTCCAGACCGACAAACAGCTACTGGCTAACAAACCGGACATTGTGGTGATGGACAAAGAGCAGAAGAGAGCAGTGGTGATAGATGTGGCGATTCCAGCTGATGCCAACATCAGGAAGAAGGAACACGAAAAGATTGAGAAATATCAAGGGTTGAAAGAACAGCTGGAACAGATGTGGAAGGTTAAGGTTAATGTGGTCCCCGTGGTAGTAGGAGCACTTGGGGCAGTGACCCCCAAACTGGAAGAGTGGCTCCAGCAGATTCCTGGAACAACATCTGAAGCCTCAGTCCAGAAGAGCGCAGTCCTAGGAACAGCTAAGATACTGCGCAGAACCCTCAGACTCCCAGGCCTCTGGTAGAGGACCCGAGCTTGAGGCTGACACACAGATACCACCCCACAAGGGTGAGAGGGACATTTTTTATATATATATATATATATATATATATATATATATATATATATATATATATATATATATATATATATACACACATGCCTGAAATATGTACCATTCTAGAAAACGTACACACACACACAAATTATACATATATACACACACATGCCTGAAATAAGTACCATTTTACACAAAAGAGTAATACATTCATAGATGGGGAACAACTTATGTGAGATGGAGGGCCGACACGTGTTTTTTACATCATGCAACAAAGTAGCAAAATAGTAACCTTTGCTCCTCAGATCCTCCGTGGGCTCCCACGGGTCTGGAGAGGACTCCCTGCTGCTTTCTGACGGTACCCATTCAGATGAAGAATCCGGGTCCGGTTCAGAGTCAGAACTGTCGCCGGACAGACGCAGCGGAGAACTTTCCGCACCAGCGCTCCCACGTGGGACGCCGCCGAACTGCGGGAGGCCCCCGCTACAACCCGCCACGTTTTCCTCGCCTCCGCTCCGGTTTTCAACCTCCTTGGGTGCATCTCCTGCACACCCCCGATCCTTACTGCTCTCGCTCATTTTCACAGCAGCTACACTGCCAGACAAGCTCTGTGCCAGTGTTAGCTGCTTGAATTTGCCTCCTCCACATGCTTTCGCCTTGCGCTTCGCCATTTTGCTCTCCACTACTGCCCCAACACCGACGCTTCTTCGTCGCTTTATCTGGTGATCTAGGGTGTGAAACACTGCCCCCGACCGGAATAAATGGAATACAAGGCTGAAAATCACACAGAATGTGCGAAACGCTTTGATCTAACGTTCCCTATAAAAAAAGCCTAAGACGAAATATCTCGACTTTGGCACTCAACGTTTGGATTCTATAAGACGAAATATTTCGTCTTTGGCACTCTATGAGTGCACTTTCAACACACTTTCTAGTATTCCATCTACAGCACATATGTTTTAATCCCAGTCAAACACAATCAATCAGACTTTTTGTTTTTCCAGCTCACACATTCACACCTGAGCTCAGCAATCATACACTCAGTTACACAGAATCACTTATGACGTCCAAGCAAACAGTTTTCTACACTCATAAAAAACTAACAAAAAAAACAACAACTTTATTTTATCCCAAGCTTCTATGTTCAGATTATTTGATTGGTATGCTTGTACTTTCGGTGGGCTTATCAGTCACACAAGTTCTCATTGGCTCTGATCTTCCCATACACGTATGGTCGGATCTTATCAAACACACACTAACTCTGGGTGACCTTATTTCAGCCGGGTGACGTTTAAGAAATGCACCCCTATGTATACACGGATGTATGCCAGACACTGAAAGACTCATTTTATAGTTTAAAGTTTATATCAATTACTTATACAGTTTATGTATCCATACGCCCCTTTTATTTCAGAGGAAAATGTGTGCAGAAGGGGGACTTCAATTTAGATTAGATTCAACTTAGATTCATGCTCATGAAGTGATTGTTACATTTGGCTGAAGCCTTTTTCTATGTTACAGGTAGTCGCCGACTTACGACCTATGCAACTTGCGACCGATCGACTTTACGACCACAATGTCCGGGTAGGGCGGGGCATTCCCTCCAGCCACAGTACTCACGCTCTGAGGCTCCCGCGCTCTCTCCAGTCCCCACGGCGCACACACGCTGTTCAGTCACACTGAGATCAGCAGCCCAGCCCACTGCTGATGGGCTGGGCTGCTTAGGAGGCTGTGACGGAGAAATGTATGAATGGCGTATGGAAAAACTGTCAAGCGTTACGTGAACTCTTCTGCTGGATTTGAAAGTGACGAAGAACTTAATCAGATTCGGGAGAAAATAGTGAAACTGGCAAAAAACCTCTCCTTGGAGAACTCACGAATGATCGCGCTGGAAGAAGAAAGAGTGGAAGAAGAAGAGAGAAGAGAAGCAGAGAAAGAAGAGGAGGAAACAGAAACAATGTCCACCACCAAAGGCTTGTCAGAAGGCTTTTCCCTGTTAAATAAACTCCGTGCACACTTTGAAGAAATGGACATAGAACATAGAAACATTTGCAAGGATTGAACGGATGGCAAACGACGCTTTCCGTCCATATCGTGAAATTTATGAGGAGAAAAAGAAACGAACAATTCAGATAAAGCTCACAATGATTATGAAAAGATCGTCTCCCGCTCCCACCAACCCACACGCTGCCCCAGCTGACGATGCGGACGACCCCCAGCCAAGAACCAGCGCTGCTGGATTTAATTTTTACTTAAGAGTCGATTTACGACCAAGTCGAGTTACGACCGATCTGTCGGTCCCAATCGCGGTCGTAAGTCGGCGACTACCTGTATTTCACAAATTATGGTTCCTAAATTTTCCTTTATATTACTTTATTCACTTACATTATACTTATATTTTTTACTTGATTTCCTTATTTTTTATCGCCCGGTTATATTGTTTAGTTGCAGTCCAAGGGTCGGATCACTATCTTTCAACTCCTCAACATCTTTGTACAAGTCAAACCATGCATGCAATTCTCTTTGACTCTTCTCGCGAGGTTTTTCAGGCAGTCCGCCGACTGCAACCTGAGATGCCAATTTTTTATTTATTTTTTATTTTTTTAACCTTTTTTATCCAGGTTAGCCTGATTGAGATTAAAAATCTCTATTTTAAGAGGGACCTGGGCCAAGAAGGCAACAAAAAGTTTCAGACACACAGATCATTTCAGATAAAAAATAAATTACAACATTTTACCGATAAGAGATGTACAGTATAAAATAGACATCAATAAAGACAACAAACAACAAGTGATTTGAGCCATAGGCTATGGGGAGAAACAGTTGCATGTTTCAGCATCTGCCCTACCCTTAACCATTAACCAATTTAACTTGGTCTTTTAATAAAACGCCAGTTGGATGATCAGGAATGTCTCTCAAATCAAACCGCTCCTTCTCCCGATCAAATTCACCTTCCATGACTGCAGTTGTTGCTCCCAGAGCAGAGTTCCCAGAACTCAGAGGTCCCAGACCTCAGACTAGTCACAGTGTTTCTTGGACAGAGGAGGACAACTGTCTCACAACAAGACAGCTACGAGCCTCACAATTCCTCAACACAAACAATTCACTATTTCTCAGCGCGCAATTTCAAACGAGGAATTCTAGTCCTCCAGATTCTTTACCAAATAGTAAAGAACGGACAACCTCCAGGACCAAATAGTCCCACTGGACACTCTAGATGTCTCAATTACTCTTTATTAAGTGCACAACAGTCCTTTGATTTCAAGCGAACAACCTCCCAGTCCAGAAATTTTTGAAGGGAGTGGAACCCTTCGGGATTTACAACCTTTTCGTGATAGGACACCGCCTTCACAGGGCACGTCTAAACCCTTAATGCTGCCTCGCCAGACAGCCAGGGCATTTCAACCTGTTTAGGAGGAACACGGCAGTATCCTCCAGGGCCTCTAACCCAGGACAAATAAAACAGGCCTTTCAGAAAAACATTTCCAGTCACAGTCACAATTTAGCTTATTCAAAAAACACAAGTTCAAATCAAAAAAAAATTGACGGACCTTAGGTTCAGTATCAGTTTACAGACGGAAGATCAATTTTAGAGTAAGAATGGTCCTCTTACCTTTTCAATTGATGGCGCCTGAAGTTCAGTCTGTCAAACCAACACCTCAGCCCAAGATCACGTCGGGGTCACCAAATTGTTAGGAGGCGATTCTCTTCTCTAGCCTCCCCGTGTTCCTTTATTTTGGGTAGTGAAAATGTTGGTCACGAAAAGAGACTGGAAACAGATGAAAAGTTCTTTGAAGCTTTATTACAGAATATTCTGGGCACAAAAGGCTTATACATATGCAGTGCTAGTGTGCAATGAAATACAGAAATCACTCAGTATTTATGTTCTTCAGTAGGCGTGTCTTAACATCAGACAATATTTCACCACACTCAGTTCCCATGTGAAACTAACAGGCCTGTCTCTTCTCAGTAAAACAACCTTCAGATGACATCCTTTTTAGACACAAGTTACAGCGCATATACTTCCATTCCTATATATGGTTACACCTTAATACATCTGAAAGGCACAGCGCATATTGTCATATTAGGACGTGAAACATACTCCACGTAGCAGAACCAGCCGAAACCGGTCTCACTACAAAAATGCTGAGGCCACACAGGAATACATCACTTGGCAGTAAGATTAGGGATGAACTTGCCCAGGAAGTTGATGTTTCCCATGGCTCGCAAGACACCCTTTTGGTCGGTGGAGGCAGGCATGTCCAATATGGCTTGCACTTTTGACTGATCAGGTTCCACACCTTCACTTGTGACCTTGTCTCCCAGGAAGGTCATCTCTGTGACACTGAAGAGACACTTGTCCCTGTTTAGTTTCAGTTCACTTTTTTTAAATTCTCTGTAATAGTTTCTCCAGTCTCCCATCATGTTGCTGTTGTGTTGTTCCCCAAACAAACAGGTCATCTATATAGAATCTGGTGCCTTCCAGACTCTCTATTATGGACTCCATTGCTCCGTGGAAGTTCCCTGGCACTGATTTGATGCCAAATGGGAGCGTCACGAAACGGTAATGTCCAAATGGAGTGTTAAAGGTGGTGTATTAGCTACTTTCTGGGTCCAGCCTCAGCTGCCAGAACGCATGTGAAAGATTCACTGCTTCATTTTCTTGGTATGTTGCTACTTGCGAAGGCTCTCTGAACGTCACTACCTGTTGCCGTGTAAGTTCACTGGCGTGACATATTTTTATAGCACTGTTTAATGTGAGGTCTGTCTCCCTCAACAGTTTCTCCCGGAGCTTCTTTTCATTAGTCCCAAAAACAATCTGGTGTCTAATCAAAATTGCAGGACTGAGAATGAATAAAGAATACTCTAATAATCCTACAGGGAAATTACTTACCTATGTTAAGTACGCGTACAGTCATACGGCATACATTATACAAGAGTGCAAGAGAATACAGCTATCACAGTTCGACAACACACAATTCACACTAAATAAACACAAGAGACATATAAACACGACAGTATAGACAAACACAACAAAACCTAATAGCATAAATAGAGTGCAGAGATCACACAATAGCTCACATGCCCATACGCTGGCGAGGCACTCTTTCTCGATCTGGGAATAGCGTCGCTCAGTCTCGGTCAACGTCCTGGAACAGAATGCCACAGGTCTGAGGCCGTCTCCCTGCTCCTGTAGCAGCGCAGCTCCCAGGCCGAAGTTGCTGGCATCGGCGCTCACCACGGTTGGTTTGTTGGCGTCGTAGAACGCCAGCACTGGCGCAGAGGTCAGCATTTGCTTTACCTCCTTGAATGCTTGCTCCTGTTCGTCTCCCCAAACCCTGGCCGTGTCCTTTTTCAGGAGGCTGTTGATGGGGTGCATGACTCATGACAGGGCAGGGAGGAATTTCCCCAAAGAGTTGATCATCCCAATTGTCTGCCGTAGCTCTGTCAGGTTGGTGGGACTCGGTAGCTCTGTTATCGCTCTGACCTTGCTCATATCCGGCCTGATGCCCTCTTTGCCTATCACATGACTGAAGCACAGGATCTCAGTTTTAGTGAACTGGCACTTACTTCAGTCCAGACGCTCTGATGGTTTCTAGCACTTTGCGAAGATTCTTGTCGTGGTCCTCCCTGTCCTTGCAGAATATCAGGATGTCATCCATGACCACCATAGTGCCCTCATGGTCTCCTGAGAGACCATGAGGTATATATACCATGAAGTAGGTATATATATATATATATATATATATATATATATATATATATATATATATATATATATATATATATATATATATATATATATATATATATATATATATATATATATATATATATATATATATATATATATTGGGGCGACTTCTTCGGGACTGGGATGATGGTGGTGGCTTTGAGGCAGGTGGGGACAACAGCCTGGCTCAGGGAGATGTTGAAGATGTCTGTGAAGACATCTGTGAGCTCATCAGCAGTCTCTCAGGACACGACCAGGAATGTTGTCAGGACCTGGGCTTTCCATGCGTTGGTCCTTCTGAGGACTTGCCTCACGTTGTCCTGAGAAAGTGTCAACGCCTGGTCGCCAGGAAGAGGTGGAGTCTTCTGTGCCGGGATGTTGTTGTCTGTCACAAAGCACGCAAAGAAGACATTCAGCTGATTCAGCAGAGTGGTGGAGCTGTCGCAGAACTGTGGAAGTTGGCTTGTAGTCCATAATGAACTGAATCTCCCGCCACATGTTCCTGGTGTCTCTGCTGTCGCTGAAGTGGGTGGCGATCCTCCTGGAGTACTGTCTCTTGGACACTTGTATGCCTCGTGACAGGTTGGCCCTCGTCAGGCCCACCTCGTCCCCAGCTCTGAGAAGGTTCTGGTGACCGTGACATCATCCATACATTTCCTCATGTATGCAGTGACGGTCTCCGTGTAGTCCTGGAGGTCTGTGGTGTTGTTGTGGGTGGCTGCATCTTTGGATCAAGTTTCAAGTTTCAAGTTTATTTATTTTTATATAGCCCAGATTCACAAACAATGTCTCAAAGGGCTTTACAATCTGCACATGGACGATATCCCTCTGACCTTTGTGCACTGCAAGCAGTGCGACCCTCGCATCGGATAAGGAACAACTCCCCCCAAAAACCCTTTTAACAGGGGAAAAAATGGATGGGAGAAACCTCAGGAAGACTGCAGAGGAGGGACCCCTCTTCCAGGAGTGGACAGACGAAGCAATAGATACCGCATGTACAGATTAACAACACAATAATAATAACAGTAACAATAACAGTAACAATAAATGTATAACAAAGGCATGCCGATCCATCCAGTAGAGCGAGTCACCACCAGCCGATGAAGCACACAGAGGTCACCGATTGCCGAGGATCCACCACTCTGAGGACAGACCAGACAGTGCCTAAGTCATTCAGCTCAAAAAAGTTAAAGTCAAGGTTACTCTGGCAAAACCCCAAAACCACAGCAGAACCAAAGAGGCAGAACCAGCACTCCCCTAGTGGATGGTGAAACAGGACCACTGTACAGCTTGTGCTATCGCCAGCCATGGAAGCAGACAGAGGTAGCCGATTGCCCATGATCCACCACACAAAGGCCTGTGAGAGAGAACAGCAGAAGAAGGAAGAGAGACAGAGATAGCAGAGATAGCAGGGGCGAGAGTGGTGCTAGAGGGACCAGAATAGCAGAGAATTAATGGGAGGCAGGGGCCTAACTAAGAAATCCTATGACTCGTCGGCAGGACTAGGCTAAACCTAAACATTGAGACCGCCATCCCCGATATTACTTATATGTTAGGTCGAACAGATATGTTTTGAGTCTAGATTTAAAGACATTTACAGATTCAGACTGTCTAATATTTATAGGGAGGTTATTCCACAAGAAAGGGGCACGATAGGAGAAGGCCCTCTGGCCAGCTGACTTCTTTTTAAATCTAGGAACACACAAGAGACCAGTATTCTGAGAGCGGAGAGCCCTAGTCGGCGTATAAGGTTTAACAAGATCAGACAGATAGGTTGGTGCAAGCCCATTAAGGCTTTTGTATGTTAGTAAGAGTACCTTAAAATCGGATCTAACATGAATCGGGAGCCAGTGTAATGCAGCCAAAACTGGGGTGATATGGTCAAATTTCCTAGTTTTAGTTAATATTCTTGCTGCTGTGTTCTGAACCATCTGAAGGCCCCTAGTTCTAGACCGAGGCAACCCTGATAACAGAACATTACAATAGTCAAGTCTAGAGGACACAAAGGCATGAATCAAAATTTCTGCATCAGCCATGGCTAAAGAGGACCTAATTTTGGAAATATTACGTAGATGAAAGAAGGCGATCTTTGTCACCTCTTTAATATGCTTGTCAAAGGCAAGAGTTGAATCTAACGTTACTCCTAGGTCCTTGACTGTTGAACTATGGGTTATAAGACAGTTATCTACAGATATTGTTAGGTTTTGAAATTGGTTTCTATGTCGTGCAGGGCCAATGATTAACATTTCAGTTTTGTCTGGGTTTAGGAGCAGGAAATTACTGGACATCCAACTATTCACAGCAGAAAGACAGGCCTCTAGTTTACTCAATTCAGATCGATCATCTGCTTTTATAGGCATATAAAGTTGTGTGTCATCCGCATAACAGTGGAAACCTATTCCAAAGCTGCGTATAATTTGACCAAGAGGTGCAACATACAGGGAGAATAGTAGAGGACCAAGGACAGACCCCTGAGGTACGCCATATTTGACGTCGGAGAAGGCAGAAGTTTTATTATTGTAGGAGACACATTGTGTCCTATCAGATAGATAAGATTTTAACCAAGCCAGAGCTAACTCACAGACACCAAACTGTCTCTCCAGTCGGTCAAGGAGTATACAGTGATCTATGGTATCAAATGCTGCACTAAGATCCAAAAGAAGGAGAACAGAAGTGGTATCAGAGTCCAGATTTAATAGGAGATCATTCACAACTTTGGTAAGTGCTGTTTCAGTGGAATGGCGGGCCCGAAAAGCTGATTGGAATGGTTCGAAAAGACCGCTTAATGATGAATAATCTAAGAGCTGTTGAGATACTACCCTTTCTAGTATTTTAGATAAGAATGGAAGGTTAGAAACTGGTCTATAATTATTTAAAGACTCTTGGTCGAGATGTGGCTTTTTAAGCAGAGGTTTAACCACGGCCGCTTTAAAGCTAGTGGGAACAACACCAGTTGCAGGAGAAAGATTAACTACATTTAACATAGTAGGGCCCAGCAATGGCCATAATTCTTTAACTAATTTAGCAGGGAGAGGGTCTAAGAGGCATGTAGTAGGTTTGGAGAATGAGACCAACTTCGATAATTCTACCAGAGAGACATTCTCAAAGTGTGTTAAAGAGAGAAGTTGGGTTTTAACACCCAGAGAAGGAACCACATCAAATTTTGATCCAGGTGAAGCTGAAGAAGTAATTTCATGTCTAATGTTATCAATTTTACGGCAGAAAAAATCTTGGAAATCATCAGCCGCCAATAACAAGCTGCTTGCCGTTGACTGTTTCTGGGTCAATCTGGCTACAGTATTAAACAGAAATCGAGGGTTGTGTTTATTTTTACTTATTAATCTGGAGAAATAGGCAGCTTTAGCGGTGGACAGAGCACATTTGTAATTTAAGACACATTCGTGCCAAGAGATGTAGCATGATTTAGATTTAGATTTACGCCACCTGCGCTCTAAACTCCTACAGGCCCGTCTGAGAACGCGTGTCTCCTCGTTAAACCATGGTGTAGACCTGCGCACCCCTATGGTTTTAGTTTTTAGAGGTGCAACTGAGTCCAACAGACTAGAAAGAGCTGAGTTTAGATCACTAGTGTAATTTTCGATTGATCCTGTTGCTACAGTAAAAGGAGTCAATACCTCAGGTAGAAGCTCACTAAGTTTAGATACCGTTGACAAGCCGATATGGCGAGTAGTGACTAAATCAGGAGTAATGCTATTTTGACAAGTAAAGGCTGCTTTAAAAGTAATAAGAAAATGGTCAGATATCACTGACGTAAGAGGAGAGACAGTCACAGCAGTAACATTTATACCACGCGATAGAATCAGATCTAGGGTATTGCCATTGGAATGAGTTGCTTCATGAACCCACTGAGTGAAACCTAACATGTCCAGGAGGGTTAGGAAAGCTTTACACAACGGATCACTAGGGTTATTTAAATGAATGTTAAAATCACCTGTCACCATAACCTCATCAGATTGAGTAATTAGATCCGAAATGAAATCACCAAATTCTTCTAAGAATAAAGAATAGGGACCAGGCGGTCTATAGACTACTACAAGATAAAGCCTGCTGTTTACAGCTGTAGGCGATGGTTTTAGAACAAGAGCCTCAAAAGATGTAAAATGAATATGTAGATTAGAAGTCAGGTTCAGAATAGATTTGTAGACTAAAGCAACACCTCCACCCTGTTTATCAGCCCTTGCGGCATGAGCATATGTAAAATCAGGTGGTGAAGCTTCATTTAACGGTAAGAAGACATTTGGTTTTAGCCATGTTTCACATAGAGCAATCATATCCAGGCCATGCTGAAGAATTAAATCGTTCACAAGCAAGGCCTTCGATGACATTGATCTAATATTTAAAAGGCCAAATTGAAATGTGGTAGTGTCACTAACATGATTGTTAGACGGTTTAACAGCTGAGGATGTATTAATCTTAATCAGATGCCGTGTCTCAATAAATCTGGGAGGTAAAGACCTATAAACACGATGTGATACAATAACTGGGATGCTTTCAGGTATAGAGTCTTGGATAACCTGATCAGGTGCTTCACTGAAAAGTACCTTGTCAATGGTGATAAGAGCAGAAGTAAGATTCACATGGGTAATGTCCCGGGCCATTTTATTAAAAATCTGAGGGAAGGAGACAGTCTCAACGTCACTAACTATTCCATCAGTCTGATGGTTTCCTAGTCTAGACTCCACAACCGCATCAACAACTACCCTAGCAGGCTCTCTAATCACCTGCAGCCCGAGCGCTGTATGGCTATTGTTAAAGACGCTGTAAGGCCCTGTCTATATTCCTGGACAAAAGAGCTGCCCCTGCCCCAGTAGGATGCAGGCCGTCAGCTCTCAGCAGCTCGGGGCGGCCCCAGAAGGAAGGCCAGTTATCTACGAAGCCTAAACCCTGTTCCCTACAGTAGCGCGCCAGCCAGCGGTTCAAAGCTGTTAGTCTGCTATAAGTCTCATCATTCCCCCGCACAGGCAAGAGGCCAGAGACTATTACTCGATGCCGACACATCTTCCTAGCGCAGTCCAGAGCCCTAACCAAGCTATTCTTTGTCACCTCTGACTGCCGGAGCCTAATGTCATTGGTGCCAACATGAATAATAATGTTCCTAGGTGTGTTGGTGGAGTGTTTCTGACTGCCCTTCTCCCTAGCTGATGCCAGCACCCTGAGGTTAGCTTCTATGTCGGAAGCTCTGGCCCCTGGTAGACAACGTACTGTTGCTGGCGTCACTAGTCTAATATTGCGGGTAATGGAGTCGCCTATGACTAACGTGCTACTCTGTCTAGGCTGACCGGGTTTAGCCCCGCGGGCGGAAGAGGGGGAGGCCGGGGCCGAAGGAAACCGGGCGAGCCGGGACCGCAGACCGGCCAGCCGCCGGGGGAGACGAGCGCAGACCGGTCCGCTTACCAGACCGCCGGCCCCGGCGGCTCCCCCCCCACCGATCCACAGTGACAAACTGCGGAGCCACTGCCGACGAGGATAAACTCTCACTGGGCCTAACGGGCGTGCTAACGTCCTGGCAGCTAACGCTAGCTGCAGTGTCCGTGCTAACTATGCTATCATTACCTGCTAAGAGCTGCTCTAGCTCACGGACACGTCTCTCTAGCAGAGACATCCTGACTAGAACTTCTGAGCAACTAGAACAAGCCATAATAGTGATTTAACAGTAATAAAAAGAACAATGTTTAACAGAAAGACAGAGCGAGAGCAGAACAGCGTGTGAAAAACAGATACAGAGATACCGGAAATACGTCACTGCTCTGGTCCCTCCTACGCTCCAGTCTGTGATCAGGCCACACCCGTATCTGCCTTTTCTCAGGTATGACGACTCTTACGAGCGGTCCGTAATGCCGGCGTTAGCATAACAGTGGTGTGGTCTCATGCCCCAAGGTGGGGGAGAGCAGGGGCTTTATAGGCATCTTTATGTGTCGTGTCAACATTGTCCAGGATGTTGGCTCCTCTGGTGAAAAAGTGGTGGGTGGGACAACGGCCCACCTGAGTGGGAAGGACTTCTAACAACCCTCATTGTGTTGGGGGTTTGTGGGGGCGACTTTCTGCCCCAGCAGGACTATAAGTGTCTGGACTCAGTCGCAGTGAGTCACAACTGAAGGAGTCCTGACGTGGATGACTGAGACCTGCAGACATGTCTTCAACCAGCCTGAAGTAAGTTCTCCTCATTCTGCTTTGCTCTTCTTGACCTGCCTTTACCTGGAGGACTCCACACACTTAACTCTGACTCAGTGCTTTAGTTTGGAGTCATGGTCATCTTTATGTTGGAGGATGAAGTCCAATCCAGACTGCTTAGGCTCAACAGATCAGAGTGTGTTTCCTATGAGTCTTAGCGTCCTGCTCATTCATTGAAGAAGAAGAAGAAGAAGAAGAAGATACACTTTATTGATCCCCTAGGGGAAATTACATTTGTCACTCAGGTGTACATTTGTTACATTTTTGTGTTAGTTTTTCACACACTATGTATGTACAGGCCCCTGAAACAACCACAGCACACAAAGGGGCCTGTAATCATGCAGTTAGTATACAAACACACATCAAGCTGTACATCGGGAGCCTGAGTGACGGGCAGCAGCTTCCTGGAGTGCGCCCCAATAGAGCAGCTTGTAAGGGGGACGGCGCCTTGCTCAAGGGCGCCTCGGCAGTGGCTGGGAGGTGAGCTGACGCCTCCCACCGTCAGCTCACACTCCGGAGATGTTCTGGCGGGAGCGGGAATCGATCCACCGATGGCTGGGCGATCTGTCTTCAAGACCTCTGCTCTACCGCTGAGCCACTGCCGCCCCAAGTGAAGTGTCTTTTGGAACAGATGGGTTAGCAGTTAGCAGTAGCATCTTCACACTGTTAGTACTGACTCTATTGTTGTGTTATTGCTGGAAGATTTTTAGAGTAATCTTTCTCATCCCAGCACTGTCTCCTGTGCTCATGGATATGTTTGGTCCTGACTTCTTATAACTAAATGATATGAGAGCTAAGATGGTCGCAGAATTTAGGGTGAAGTGGGGAAAGGTTTCTAAAATGTTCTCACCATTAATTAAAAATCCCAAAATGCTTTGTGTTCATACTGACCCTGACACCAGTGGTGTGGAGCAGCAGTTTCGGATCTATGTAGCTCTTTTAGGCTCTTTTGGTAAAATGGTTGATGTTTTTTTCCCTGTTCTGTTTGTATGTAGGGAGGGTAATGGGTTTCCATCACTCTACCTTTTGTTTATATGTGAGGAGTAGGGGGGATTATGGTGGGTATCACCCAACTTTTTGTTGATATGTATGGGGGGTAATGGATTTCTATCACCCTACCTTTCTGTTATAACATGGTAATTTGTGTGTCCTCAGGTTTGAACACTACAAACCACCCAAGAGCGAGGAGCGGCCGACTCCTCCCGCCTCCCTCCTCGACCCATCAGACCTGGATCCCAGTGGGTCAACACCCGGCCCAGGGGCTCAATACTGGTTCAACGCGGCCGAGTTTGTTCCAGGACAGCCGTACTTTGGACGGGGTAAGTGATCCGTTGTGGATATTTTCTTAGGTAGGAGTTGGGCTGTTGTTCATGTTGGTATTTGATAAAACTGTCGTTTTGTTCGTCCATTGACGAACAAGTGGACAGCAGTGCACTTGTGTAGTCCAATCAGGTTGTAGGCGTGTGGGCATCATGGTGAAAAGTATTTTGCTGTTTTGATGTTGTGGGTCGTCTGCAGCAGAGCCGATGAAGATGGCAAGCTCCGCCCCCCTCACCGAAGAGTGCGACACTGGCGCCGTGGAAACAGTGGAAACCATCGTTTGGAGACATTTGGAGTCTGATTTTTGCCATCCTGCGTCACTGGATGAAGGCTGATGTGTGTGTGTGTGTGTGTGTGTGTGTGTGTGTGTGTGTGTGTGTGTGTGTGTGTGTGTGTGTGTGTGTGTGTGTGTGTGTGTGTGTGTGTGTTTCATTAATGGTTAAGAGCCTGTTGGATCACAAGCTGTCTGTCAAAGTGGGTGAACGGATGGATGGATGAGAGACGGATGTCCTTATGTCACACACATCTGTTGAGATACTTCTTGTAGCTAGCATGAACAGCTAGCCTTAGCCTCCCTCCAGTGAAGGTGAGGTCTAGAATGTGGTAGCGCCCTCTAGTGGCATAAAAACAGCTTTTAACCCCCGACCCCTGGCTGTTGCTTCATTAGCTCATCGTCCCACTGACAGACACTCGTCTTCATCCTCCACTCTACATACTCCTCCTCCTCACCCTCCTCTGGCTCCGCCTCCTGAGTCAGACTCAACCAACTTTTATTTATATAGCTCTTAACCACATCAAGAGACATTTCAAAGCCCTTTAATAGACAGAAAAACCCAACAGAACCCTCCAGAGCAAACATAAGCCACAGCAACAGGACTCATTGGACCGCTAGCTGCTCAGGTCGCTAACAGCAGCTAGCAGCTGTCTGCTGTGGTGATGAGTACTGATTCACTGTGACATGTGACCAATAGTGATGTTTAAATGGAGGTGGCCCCACCCTGTCCAGGATCAGGAGGAACACGTGTTCACGTTAAACTGATGTTCAGGTGACGGTCCACTCGTGTCACCGGGTCGACACCAGAAGACCACCTCCTGATCCTCACGCCACACACACACACACACACACACACACACACACACACACACACACACACACACACACACACACACATACATACTTCAGCTGTAGCACCACAGACGGGTGTGACTTTTATTATCTAATGTTTGTACGTTGTTTCCTGGATCAGGTCAGAGCAGCCGACACACAGTCACTCCCTCCTGTGTAACTCCCTCTTGTGTAACTCCTTCCTATGTCGCTCCTCCTTTGTCACTCCCTCCTGTGTAACTCCCTCTTGTGTAACTCCTTCCTATGTCGCTCCTCCTTTGTCACTCCCTCCTGTGTAACTCCCTCTTGTGTAACTCCTTCCTATGTCGCTCCTCCTTTGTCACTCCCTCCTGTGTAACTCCCTCTTGTGTAACTCCTTCCTATGTCGCTCCTCCTTTGTCACTCCCTCCTGTGTAACTCCCTCTTGTGTAACTCCTTCCTATGTCGCTCCTCCTTTGTCACTCCCTCCTGTGTCCACCAACGTCCGTAGGTCTCACGATGAAAGGACCAATGAGACGGTCAGAAGGTTGGTGCGGTCAGAAGGAACCCTCTCAGGTCCAGCTTCATCACCTCTGAGCTCCTCATGACGTTGCTGCGCTCACGTGACGTCTGGAGGTTCTAAACCAGAGGTCACCAACGCTGTTCCTGCGAGCGACCGTGCGCCCCCGAGCACCCCTTGTGGCGCCCGCGAGGCGTGGTCTAAACATATTAACATTAATTAACACATTAATGATATCGCAACTTAATTATTCCGCATTCTAAAATGATATTTTATTAAGTTAAAACATTCAAATAAAATACTTGATATCAAACTCGCCTCTCTCAAAGTCGAAGGTCATTCGTGCGTCTACGCCTGACACACTGACCAGGTGATATGAGGAGTTAGCCTGCTTGTGCTTTTGCCCAAAAACCATGGAAGAAAACACAAAAGGACATCGTATTTTCAGAGTGACTGGGAAGAAGATTTCTTTTTTTACGTCATTCAAAGAGAAATGTTTGTGTCTTTTTTGTGGGATGACTGTTACAGTACCAAAGCGGCACAACGTGGAGAGGCATTTCCAAACATGCCACAAAAACATGACTGTGAACTACCCACCCAGCAGCACTTTATGTACTGAGAAAGTCAGTGGGTTAAAGGCAGCTTCAGACAAACAACAGACTTTTTTCACAAAGCCGGTCAAAAAATCCCAGAACGCAATCGAAGCTTCGTCTAGAGCTGCCCGTTTTTTGATAAAGAACAATAAACCACTTTCAGATGGTGAGGTTTTTTAAAGAACCTTTGATGCTTGTCGCTAAATAATGATTCAAAGATGATAAAACATGGTCGTGATGTCCTCTCCGATGTCCAGCTTGGAGCAAGTACGATGGCTAGAGGAGTGTCGTCTTTGTCTGCGATTTTAACAGAGCAGCTGGAGGCATCGCTGCTGGAGGACCCAGAGTAGATACTTGACCTCTCATTTTTAATGGGTTAATTGAATATTGTGTTGTATTGTATGAAAAGGGAGGTGAATTTGTGAATGTGATAAATAGGGATTGTGTAAAATGAATGGAGCTAATGGTCAGGAACAGAGTGTGATGTTTGAAAGGCTTAAGCAAAAGGTAAAACTAGTTTAGATAGGGTTAAACTGGTAGAACCACTGACTGCTCAGAACAGCTACATCTGTGGAGACAGTGGTTCACAAAATGACGGCCGCCGAGTGAAGATCAGATACCTGGGGTAAAATGGTATGCAAGCTTGCCAAAATAAAGATGAACTAAATTCCAGCCAAATAACCAAATTAAACAGTTGACAGATTGAACAAATGGTCTGTAAATCTGACTGAAGGTCTGACGAGACCATTTAGTGTGAATGCTGTGTTGTCTAACTGATAGCTGTATTCTTGTACTTTCTTGTGTAACGTGTGCCGTATGACTGCACTTGTACTTAAAAGAGGTAACAAATTCCGCTGTAGCATTATTAAAGTATTCTTCATTAGTTAGTTAGTTATTCATTTATTTCAGACAAGGCAAGGAAAAACAAAACAAAAAACAAACAAAAAATCAACAACAAACAAAATAATTAAATCAGCAAATAATAAACAAAGATCATAACCCAACAATACAATTCTGCCTGAAAGGGAGTGGGAAGAAGAAAACTTATATAATCCCACCCCAGTTCCTGATTCAGAGATCAACACACTGAGCTTCACTGCTACTTCGAGGATTCAAGGATAACCACACAATAATTGCATCACGATGGCGTCACCATGGGCAACAATGAAATTATCACATTGCAATAGCAATTCGACACAACAATGTAAGGAAGGCACGATATACCAACAATGGTAATGTACAATATACCAACAATGGTAATGGACAAATGCCAACAGCAGTAATTAACAAATACCAACGATGGTAAAGAAACACTGAGCACATGTTAACAAACAGAACAGCAGTTTGAGTTAAAGACCCTCATCTCTATACTTTGACCAGACATGATGTTTATATAACAGTTTGAATTGATTAGTACTTTTTTTTTTAGGCATTTCTTGTGTTGTGAGACCAGATTGTTCCAGAGTTTCACTCCGCACACAGACACACAAAAACGTTTATGCGTGGTTTGAGCTCTCGGCAATGAAAATATCCAAAATCTCTAAAGTGATGAGCCCTGACTGGAGTTATAAAGAATCGTTGGAGGTTTGGTGGTAATAATTTGTTGAATGTGTGTGATTGTTCCGGTGGTGGTCGGAGGGGCCGTAGGCGCAGATTGGCAGCCACGCCTCCGTCAGTCTGCCCCAGGGCAGCTGTGGCTACGTACGTAGTTTACCACCACCACGTATGAATGAGGTGTGAATGAATAATGGATCCAATGTAAGTGACTTTGAGTGTCCAGACAAGAAAGCGCTATATAAATCTAATCCATCATTATTATTATTATTGTTATTATTATTATTATTATATAAAACTATTGATGTATTATATGGTACAATATCATGAAATTTTAGCAACTTTGACTGCGTAAACAGGTTATGAGTATGTTCAAGAAAACCATCCTTGTGAATGTTCCACACTGCTCGTTTCTGTAATATGATCAGAGGATTAATTGTGTTCTGATAAGTATTCCCCCAAACTTCAACACAATATGTAAAGTACGGGAGGACCAAGGTGCTGTATAAAGTACAGAGTGCATTTCCATCAAGGTATAGTTTTGCTTTATTTATAATTGAGAGGGTTTTGGATATTTTTGTTTTTATGTGTCTGACATGGGGTTCAGATCAATGAAGAGACCAACTGCATACTTTTTCTGCTCCAGTGGGGTGTGCTCTTGATACTCACACGTTCCCAGTTCTATTTGTTGATGCTGTAGGATCTTCTGTAACATGTCCATGTCCATATTGGTGCTTGGTGTAGTCTGTGTTCTTGGTGTGTTTGGCATTGTGATGATGAGGAGTCACAAGCTGCATCAATGTCGATACTGTTCAAGGTCTTCTATGCTCTTCACCAGCAAGACTTCTGCTGCCTCCGGTGACCCATTTAGTTTGATGAAGATCTTACAGTTTGTTATCGAGGTTTGTTGAATGTCGCCTTGTTTTTGCAGTTGTCCTGCGATCCTTGTGATGTCAGCATTTTTCTTTGTCAAGTGCTCGTTTATGAATACATTTGTGCTCAATATTAGTTAAACCTTTGAATTTGAATAAATGTTTTATGTTCCCCCTTTTTATATCATAGTTATCATTCTCCAGAGCCTTGTTTAACGTGCTGAGAGACCAGTTTCCAACACCCCGTGGAAACACCCCCACCTCGTTCCCATTGGATGGAAAGGAGGAACCATTGGTGTAATATGCTTGCTCTGGAGGGTTCAGTTGGGTTTCTCTGTCTGTTAAAGCGCTTTGAAATGTCTGCTGTCATGATTAAGCGCTATATAAATAAAACTTGATTGAACTTGATTGATATTACTACAACAGCCTGGCCAAATGGTCAGTGGCAACGGGAGCACATCCCTCTAACAATGAGGTAACTGAGACACTTTAGAACAGCTCTCTTGAATGGTTTCACGGCTGATGTAAAAAGACAACAGAATAAAGGTAAAGGAACAATTTTGGGGATGAGGAAAAACAATACACTGTTGAGAAATTTAAACTTGAAGCTCGCCTGCAAAAAAAGAAACTTGTCGGTGTGGTGAACTTGAACTCTAAAATAACTTTAAGATAACTTTCAGATAATTAATAATTTAAGACTTAAAGAATAAAAATGGCATTTCAAAAGTAGATACAGCAGCTCTTTTTAGAGTTTCAACAAACGCTAAAATAAATCTAATATTAACAGTCAGACCCAGTCCACTTAAACTGAATTAAACCATGTCACGACCCGGATTCGAACCGGGGTTGCTGCAGCCACAACACAGAGTACTAACCTCTATACGATCACAGCTGACGTGTGGAAAACGGAACCGGAATATTTGTGGGGTGAAAAAAATAAAAACAACGCGATCAGTTCATAAGCCTCCGGGCCCCTGCGTAAAGTCTTCTCCTGCGCATCCCAAAGATTCTCACCGGGGTTAAGGTCTGGGCTCTTTGGGGGCCAATCTGGGATCAAAAACGATGTCCCATGGTCCCTGAAGCCCTCTGTAAAGATATGAGCTGAATAAATCCTGATATAGTCGCCTTGGAATATGAGCGAGTCTTCAGGGAAGAAAAATCCATAGATGGACTGATGTGGTCATTCAGTGGGTCTGCAGATGACGTCATTTGATGGGTACATGACGTCGCTGCACCTCGAGTTGAACCTATCATAACACCGTCCCTCAGTGCGGGGACTTTTTTAGTCAATTTACATTAAAGGCTGCCGTGACCCGGATTCGAACCGGGGTTGCTGCGGCCACAACGCAGAGTACTAACCTCTATACGATCACGGCCGATGAAAAAACAAAACTGGAAAACAGTTAAAAAATCAGGGAGTGAGAAAAATACACACCACCAAGTAACACCGCAGCAACCACTTTGTTGTGGTTTCTGCAGCCACAACACAGAGTACTAACCACTATACAACCACGGCTGACGAATAAAGAAGACAGAAACCCACGTGGATCTGGACCCATCAGACCACGTGACCATTGCTCCAGAGTCTAGTCTACATGTTCCAGAACAAACTGAAGACCCCCCTTTTTAGTTCAGCCTCCTTCATGAGTGTTTTCCTTCAGAATAATCAGCTGTAAATTCACTTTGTTATCCTTGTTTTTTAGCATGGAAATGCTTTACTCTCACAATATTACTCTCACAATGTTTTCTGTTTTTGTGGATATAGTGGAATAATGAAGTTTCTACAGTCAGAGGTTAGAACAACCTCTTGTTCTGCTGTGTCTCAATGCAGGTGTAGAGCTCCCCCTACTGGTCAAATTATGTTACAGCACGTGACCTGAGCGGAGACACGATGGGGTCAGGTCAGCACCAGTGACGTCAGCAGTAGTAAATATGGGTCTGTAAACAAACATCAAATAAACACAGGGGTGTGTATGTTCACGTGATCTCTCCAGCTACCGGCTCAGACTCCACACACGCTGGTCCTGAACCGATCCTCCTCCGGTTCCTAAACCAATGTGGACCGATGTCCTGCCGCCCCCATTTCATTCCAGTTATAGTCCCCTATTTTTTTTCAGTTCCTGGTGAAATGTAAAAAAATGGAAGTACATTTCTCAATTTCTATTAATATTAAAAAGTAGAATTTGAATCCATACATACAGCTAGAGCAGAAATAACAGCTTAGATGTGTTCCTAGTCGGATGTTTTTCTGGGGGGGACAACAAGCGGGAGTCAACAAATACTTGTTATTAGCCTTAGCTTTCTACGTTCCTGCTATCTGTGGAAGTCGTTAGTTTCTCTGTTATTTAGTTCCATGAACAAAGATGTCGTCATTTGACTCTTTGAAGGATTTTGTCAAAAGACGACTAAAGGATGGAGGTGAGGATGGTGTCCAGTCTCTTTCTGGGCTTGCACTAGGGGGTAGTCAGACCAAGCCACTGTGGCTCAGCGTAAAATAATTGAGTAAACCACAAAAAGCCAGATTCTGTGTCCAAGACAGCGGTATTAGTTAGAAACATGAAATCAGAAAAAATAAAGAATTGAACATTGACTTTCATGTCTTCATTTTATTTATCATGTCAATGTCAATTTGAGGATCCCAACAACCCCCCCAGCACCAAACTACCCCCCCCCCCCGACGACACGCCCTTCAGTGTGACCACAGAGGATGTGAGGAGGACCCTTGAAAGGATTAACCCTCGCAAGGCTGCAGGCCCCGACGGCGTCCCAGGGAGGGGGCTGAAGGACTGTTCCCAACAGCTAGTCCGCCCCCATCGTCCCGGCCCCCAGAGGCCACTCGGTGAAGGAGCTGAATGACTATCGGCCGGTGGCCCCCACCCCGATAGTCATGAAGTGCTTTGAGAAGCTGGTCATGGCACACATCAAGGACTCCATAGACATTATGGTGGACCCCCACCAATATGCCTACAGGAGGAACCGCTCCACCGACGACGCCATCTCCTCTGTGGTCCACACATCCCTCACCCACCTGGAGAGCAGGGACTCCTACATCCTCCTGCTCTTCCTGGACTTCACCTCTGTTTTAAACACCATCACCCCCCAGACCTGGTGCAGAAACTGTCAGAGCTGGGACTGTCTGCCACCACAGGGAACTGGGTCCTGGACTTCCTGGCAGACAGATCACAGACTGTCAGGGTCAACAACACGGTCTCCTCCCCCATCACCCTCAGCTCCCCACAGGGCTGTGTGCTCAGCCCCCTCCTGTTCACCCTACTGAGGTATGACTGTTCAGCAAAACACCTGAGCTGTCGTATCGTAAAGTTCACAGACGACACAGTAGTGGTGGGACGCATCCAGAACGACGATGAGTCCAGATACAGAGAGGAGGTGGAGCACCTGGTGCACTGGTGCAGACACAACAACCTCTGCATCAACGTGGGGAAGACCAAGGAGATGGTGGTGGACTTCAGGAGGAAGAGACACTCCCTCGCCCCCTGCACATCGGAGGAGCAGCTGTGGAGGTGGTCTCCAACTACAGGTACTTGGGGGTTCATCTCACTGAGGACCTCACCTGGAGCTGTAACACCTCCTACCTGCTCAGGATGGCCCCCAGCGGCTCTACCTCCTTCAGGATTGTTTACAGGATGAGACCGGAGACGGAAACTACGTCGAGAAGATGTGTCCTCAAACCTGTCACGATCGGATTGGTCCAGAAGACACCACATCCCCTCATGCATATTCTTAATCTGAATTGTTTAAATCTGACCGGGCCAAGATAGAATTTGCTCTTCTTCAGCTGCGTCTGATGTCAGACCCGTGTCGTACCGGCAGTCAGGGACTGTGGAGAGCCCGGATATCTGTATTAGACTTGTTGTCAGGAACAAACTTTTTAAACTTATGACGATCCTACTTTACCTCAATAACAAGAACCCACGGAATAAAGAAGCTTTGAAAGCACTTTGCTTCGTGTTGCATCTGCATTTTATTTTGGTTTTTGCTGGAATATAAAACTTTTACTACATAATTGGCGTTGAAGGCAGGATGAGGATCAACTAAAGGATCTCTGAAGGGAGAGCAGGGATTGGTGCTGGCTCTGAGGGGCATCCTCTCTGTGAAGTTACGGACCAACTAAAGGTAAGGTCATTTAAGATTCCTTACACTGATTTGGCAAAGATAAAAAATGTCCAAAGTTGAAGTCACCAAGCGTAGTTGGATGTTGCAAATAGGCATTGCTGCTGATACGCCTCAGAGACAGAACGTGTGAGAGTTGGTGGCGCAGTGAGAATGTGTCAGCTGAAACTCCAGGTGCACATGGGCAGCTGCTGCAAAAGAACTTCAGGTAGAGAAGTGCAGCAAAATGGGATTGTGATTGGCATTAGGACTAAAAGGGAAAGAGCCAGAAACTAAGACAGCAGCTGGAGAAGAAAAGTTGAAGGGCTCGTGAGACAGAGGTTTGTTTTGACTGGTCTAGGGAGACCAGGGTGAGCCTCAGAAAGGCTGTGAGGTCCAAGTTTGTCTTGTTTTGAGTGGTCTGTGGGTAGACCAAAGGTGAGCCTAATGTGGCAAGGCGAGAAGTATGAAGCCGTTGCCGACAACGCCACCTGGGGACTTTCACCCTAGGATATGAACAAGATTTACCGATAAACAGGCTTCAATTTGGTCCAAGGCACACGGTTCGAGAACATTCCACAGGACAAGAGTGTGATTTCCAATTAAAAAATATAATTTTAGTAAACAGGCTAAATGAATACTACGAATATGATTATAATGAGTCTTATGAGGAATTACCAACAAGGGACAGGGCTGGGGCTTACCACGACAGCGGTAACAAAAAGGGGAGAGATCCAAAAAAAACTACACTGCACCCGTGACACAGCAAACCAAAAACGTGAATAAGGAACCACCACCAGGGGAACCGCTGCCGCTCTGGGCCCTCAGCACCTGTCAAAGTAAAAAAGAACACAATTAGAAACAATAGATCAAGGCAACCCTCACACACTATAACCAAATATCAGTAAACCCAAAATAAACTGTCTAACACACTAATTATCCAAAAAGAGGATAAAAAAAAGATTGCTAAACAATAAATCAAATATCACCCAGCAAACTGATCAATAATAATTCAACAAAAGAAATAACAGATGAATAAACAAGAAATTGGGAGAGTCTGCCACTACAATTAAAACCACCCTCCAGGGGTAGTGGCTCAGCATCGATGAGAGGGTCGGGACGCCAAGAGAGGCTCACGTTGAGGACTTTGGAGAACGCCGTATTATACAGCCTTGACCACCGTTAATGGGGCCTGACCCGATATGGGCCGAATCAGCGCCGAATTACGGTGATTGAAGCCTTTAGATGAGCCAAACCCCGGAGCAGACACACAGGCGCAGGAAGAAGTACGACGAACGAAGAACGAGGAACCAAGAACCAAAACAGCAGTGAGGCTCACAGCGGCAATGACGGCCGCGCACTGCAAAATAAACAAATTAACCTAATTAAATTATAAATATAGGACATTACAAAATAACAAAAGTTACAAATAAACATCCTACCGGAGGGCAGGATTGAGGTGTCGCACACGGCAGGAGGAGGAAGCCCGCAGCCCAGACTAGGAGAGGTGGTTCTGGGAGAGAACCATCATCCATAACACGACACAGACCATCAGCAGCTTGATATAAAAAGGCAGACAACTAAGCGTCTTACCCTCAGAAAGCGCACCGCACGCACACCGGCCCAAGGGAGACAGCCCAGGTCCCAGTAACACCACACTGCCGGACGGGGGAAAAACCGGAGTAAACATGGGGCCCATACATTGAGCAAATCGAGGAGAGCGAGCATGCCTACCTTATTTTGCAACTTAAACTGCTGACCGCAAGACGCTGCCACGCCCAGCTGTCGGCTCCGTAAAGGAGGAAGAGGAAGCGGAAGAAGGACGGAGAAGGGTCCGACCAGGTCTACTTATACTGAACCACTCGCTGATTGTCTGCCATACTGCCCCCTCACGGTGGGGAGTGTAGCACTGTCCTGCCACATTTACAATCTGCAGAATAAATTAAATAAACTACTAAAGTGCAAGGGCGGCACTGTGGCGCAGTGGTTAGCGCTGCCGGCGGACCCGGGTTTCATTCCCGCTCTGTGCGGAGTTCGCATGCTCTCCCCGTGTCTGCGTGGGTTCCCTCCGGGTTCTCCGGCTTCCTCCCACCTCCAAAAGCATGCGCTTCAGGTTGATTGGCCGGTCCAAATTGCCTGTAGGAATGAGTGTGTGTGTGCATGGTTGTCTGGCTTTGTGTGTGGCTCCATGGTGCACTGGCGTCATGCCCGGAGTGTCCCCCACCTCACGCCCTATGCTACCGAGATAGGCTCCGGCTCCCCGTGACCCGCTGCAGCGGATATAGCGGTGGTAATCTGAGGGTGACTGACTGACTAAAGTGCACTTAACATTTTTGATGCATCATAACACTGTGTGTGTGTGTGTGTGTGTGTGTGTGTGTGTGTGTGTGTGTGTGTGTGTGTAATTAGATGAGTACAAGTGTGTGGAAATTTACTGAGACAGAGTGATAGAAAAGTTTATTGCATGATTAAAACTAAATATTTATGCAGCCAACAAAATAATGAACAGCATGTATTTAAATCTCTTCAACTCCAAGCTGGTCCAGTTTGTGGATGAGCTGCTGGGGGATGATTGTGTTGAATGTTGAACTGAAGTCAATGAACAGCATTCTGGTTATGAGTCTTTGCTCTCCAGGGGGGTGAGGGTTGACTTTAGGGCAGTGCAGATGGCGTCATAGGTCGAGCGGTTGGACCGGTAAGCAAACTGAAAAGGGTCCAGGGTTGAAGGGAGGGCAGACTTGATGTGGTGCATGACTAGCCGCTTGAAGCGCTTCATAAGGATGGGAGTGAGGGCAACTGGGCGGTAGTCTTTGAAGCCGGATGGGGGCGACTTCTTCGTGACTGGGATGATGGTGGTGGCTTTGAGGCAGGTGGGGACAACAGCCTGGTTCAGGGAGATGTTGAAGATGTCTGTGAAGACACCTGTGACCTCATCAGCAGTCTCTCAGGACACGACCAGGAATGTTGTCAGGACCTGGGCTTTCCGTGAATTAGTCCTTCTGAGGACTTGCCTCACGCTGTCCTGAGAAAGTGTCAACGCCTGGTCGCCAGGAAGGGGTGGAGTCTTCTGTGCCGGGATGTTGTTGTCTGCCACAAAGCACGCAAAGAAGTCATTCAGCTGATTCAGCAGAGTGGTGGAGCTGTCGCAGAACTGTGGAAGTTGGTTTGTAGTCCATAATGAACTGAATCTCCCGCCACATGTTCCTGGTGTCTCTGCTGTCGCTGAAGTGGGTGGCGATCCTCCTGGAGTACTGTCTCTTGGACACTCGTATGCCTCGTGACAGGTTGGCTCTCGCTGTCCTCAGGCCCACCTCGTCCCCAGCTCTGAGAAGGTTCTGGTGACCGTGACATCATCCATGCATTTCCTCATGTATGCAGTGACGGTCTCCGTGTACTCCTGGAGGTCTGTGGTGTTGTTGTGGGTGGCTGCATCTTTGGATACGCTCCAGTCTGTGGTGGAGAAGCATTTTTGGAGTGCCTCTGACGACCCATCAGGCCACACCCGTATCTGCCTTTTCACAGGTCTGACGACTCTGACGAGCGGTCTGTATGCCGGCGTTAGCATAACAGTGGTGTGGTCTGACGCCCCAAGGTGGGGGAGAGCAGGGGCTTTATAGGCATATTTATGTGTCGTGTCAACATTGTCCAGGATGTTAGCTCCTCTGGTGAAAAAGTGGTGGGTGGGACAACAGCCCACCTGAGTGGGAAGGACTTCTAACGACCCTCATTGTGTTGGGGCTTTGTGGGGGCGAGTTCCTGCCCCAGCAGGACTATAAGTGTCTGGACTCAGTAGCAGTGAGTCACAACTGAAGGAGTCCTGACGTGGATGACTGAGACCTGCAGACATGTCTTCAACCAGCCTGAAGTAAGTTCTCCTCATTCTGCTTTGCTCTTCTTGACCTGCCTTTACCTGGAGGACTCCACACACTTTACTCTGACTCAGAGTAAAGTGTGAGTCAGAGTAATCTTTCTCATCCCAGTACTGTCTCTTGTGCTCATGGATATGTTTGGTCCTGACTTCTTATAACTAAATGATATGAGAACCAAGACGAGGAGCACTGGGCACAGAATTTAAGGTGAAGCGGGGAAAGGTTTCTAAAATGTTCTCACCATTAATTAAAAATCCCAAAATGCTTTGTGTTCATACTGACCCTGACACCAGTGGTGTGGAGCAGCAGTTTCAGATCTATGTAGCTCTTTTAGACTCTTTTGGAAAATCGGTTGATGTTTTTCCCTGTTCTGTTTGTGTGTAGGGAGGGTAATGGGTTTCCATCCCTCTACTTTTTGTTTATATGTGAGGGGTGGGGGGGGTTACGGTGGGTTTCTATCACCCTACCTTTCTGTTTTAACATGGTAACTTGTGTGTCCTCAGGTTTGAACAAAGCAAACCACCCAAGAGCGAGGAGCCGCAGACCCCCCAGACATTGATGCCTCCCCCCTCCTCCCTGCTCGACCCCTCAGACCTGAATCCCAGTGGGTCAACACCCGGCCCAGGGGCTCAAGACTGGTTCAACGCGGCCGAGTTTGTTCCAGGACAGCCGTACTGTGGACGGGGTGAGTGATCTGCGTGGTGTGTTGGGGAGAAGCACTAGATCCCACCTACGTCCCCTTGTGAGGAGACTTAGGGCTGTGGATATTTTTTTAGGTGGGGGTTGGGCTGTTGTTCATGTTGGTATTTGGTAAAACAGTTGTTTTGTTCGCCCATTGACAAGCAAGTGGACAACTGTGAACTTGTGTAGTCCAATCAGGTTGTAGGCGTGTGGACATCATGTTGACCAGTATTTTGATGTTTTGTTGTTGTGGATCGTCTGCAGCAGAGCCGATGAAGATGGCAAGCTCCGCCCCCCTCACTGAAGAGTGCGACACTGGTGCCGCACCTAAAAACAGGGAGCTGAGGAAGCAGCTTTGTTTCTATGCCGCTGTGGGAGAGTGCCGCAATGGAATCAACTGTCCCTATCTCCATGGCGAAGTGTGTGACATGTGTGGCCACCCAGTGCTCCACCCCACTGACATCAGTCAGCGCTCAGAGCACACCAAGGTAACGACCTGCTCACCAACTACACAAGCTGTCACACACACTCCTTTGACATGATGGTAACATACACACACTTCCTGCACCTGTCCCCAGGCGTGCATGGAGGCCCAAAAGGACATGGAGCTCTCGTTCGCCATCCAGCGCAGCAAGGACAAGATGTGTGGTGTGTGCATGGAAGTGGTGTTGGAGAAGGCCAACCCCAGTGAGCGGCGCTTCGGCATCCTGTCCAACTGCAGCCACAGCTACTGCCTGAAGTGCATCAGGACGTGGAGGAGGGCCAAGCAGTTTGAGAGCAACATCATCAAGTGAGTCAGATCGTCTGTGGAGTCGTCAGTGTGTGATGGTAGGAGGGGGGGTCGTTTCACCTTTGTATACTACTGAGGAAGGTTAGTATGCAAAGGGTCACAATCTTTTTTGGGAGTTTCGAAACTCCCAAAAAGATTGTGTCAGCAGATTAACCCAGGTGATGAGTGTCATGCTAATTATACCTCATTAGCATGCAAAGGTGAAACTCGCATTTCAACAACCCCCCTTTGACACATCCATCAACAATTGTTGAGGAGTCTTTGTATTGTTGATCCTTTGTATACCAATGACCGTCATTAGTATACAATAAGATGGGACAAGAACAGCCACCTTCAGAACTGAAGAAGTCTCTTGGATGAGAGATGAAACGTCTTCAAGAACTTTCGTAATATCCAGTGGATCGACTTATTAACAGCTTTGGATAACAAATATTTATTCATCTTCTTGAATTAAAAGCATTAAAAATGTTATCTAAATATGTTTCAGAGGTACTTTGAACGAGGTTTAGCGATGTGTTCCATCACATTGTCTGTAAACCAACCAGACTCTTTTTTTAATTGACGTTTTCCCGTTTTCTCACCAAACATCTGAGACTGTTTTTAATCTCCTTCAGAGGAGCTTCTTCCTGAAAGTTCCCTGTTTCAGATGGTAAAACCATTTTGTCTACTTATTTCCAGATCTTGCCCAGAGTGTCGAATAATATCCAACTTTGTCATCCCGAGTGAGTACTGGGTGGAAGATAAGGACGACAAACTGAAGCTCATCCAGAAATACAAGGACGGCATGCGGTAAGTGGGCCGGACTAGAAACGGGTAAGGGGTGGGGCTACACTAGTGGGTGGGGCTATACTAGTAGATCTGTAGGAGAACATCTGGGCTGTGGAGTGGGCGGTGTTGTCTGATGTGTCTGAATCCCTGACAGTCTTCTCGGTCTCCTTCAGGAACAAGCCGTGTCGGTACTTTGATGAGGGGCGTGGCACATGTCCCTTTGGCGCCATCTGCTTCTATAAACACGCCTTTCCTGGTGGACGACTTGAGGAGGCCCAGCCCCCACGCCGACAGCCTGGATCCAATGACAGGAACAGGGTAAGGGGCCACCAGTCCACTGGTTCTGTTGAAGGTCTGCCAAGAACAGCAGCATCTCCACAGCAGCGCCCTCTGCTGGCTGAGTGGAAGCACTGATCAGTGGAAACCATCGTTTGGAGACATTTGGAGTCTGATTTTTTCAAACCTGCATAACTGGATGAAGGCTGATGTGTGTGTGTGTGTGTTTGTGTGTGTGTGTGTCCCCAGCAGAACTCCAGGCGGACTCCGCTGTGGAACATCTTTGAGGAGCAGGAGAGCACAGACTCCTTCGGCATCGATGTTGAGGAGATGGGGACGTTCAACCTGAGAGAGATGCTTCTGATGCTGCTGGCAGCCGGGACCGACGACGAGGATGAGTGGGACTTATTTAATGAGGACCTGGACGATTTCTGTCAAATGTACCTATAGCAGCCCCCCTCCCCCACTGCACCCCCATCCCTTTTAAAACATTTATATTAGAAAATAGAATGGACTGTCTTCTGAAAGTAATGGACGGTAGCTCCCACCCTGTTTTGTGACAGGCCATCAATAAATGAAAGAGAAAAAGTCCCCCATGGCGCTCTTGCTAAACATTACCTTGACATCTATTGTTAGTCTTTCTTGTGCGTTTCATGTAGGAGGTATAATTCTAAAATGACAAAAATAAGTCAAAATAATATTGAACAAATTAACTTTTTTCAAATATTGCTAATAAACAAAACCCACAAGTTTCCTTGTGGGTTTTGGTGTGACTTGTTTATCACTGACAGCTGTTAGTGTTACCGGTCCCAAATACTGAGGTACGTAATAACAAATGAATGGTGGTTCTGTATGCCTCGCACCCTAAACACAGGAAAACAGTCACAGGAATGAGAGAGACGAACCACCCTTGCTGCATCTCCAGTATGTTCTGTTTATTTTACAATTATTCACAACATTACGATAAACATTCATGTCCCTAATCTCTCCCTAATACAATAAAGTTCATGTCTCAATGTCCATTGTGTGGCTCTCATATGTCCATGCTTCAACTCCAGCACACAGTGTATTCCGCTCCATCTCACATCACAGTTTAAGATTTTCCCCTTAAAACTCAAAATAAACCAAGAATAAATAAACATGAACCAGAGGGATTCAGATGGTACATTACTTTTGTCCCAAAAGCACATTTTCGGTATCTATACTATTACCATGGCTACTATGAGATATAGTGCTGTAAAGTCAATTTCACATTTACTGTACCAAAATCCACTGAAAGCTACTTACAGTAGTATAAGACTGGTGTAATCTAAAACAGTAAACTCATTGCATAGGGAATATTAATGGACTCATATACAGTAAAACTAACACCTTTAAAACTGATGAAAATACAGTTTCACCCTTCGTACTGTAACTATTTATTCCTGAAAGGCACATGAAACTAACCGTGCTTTTTATAAACAGAAAATAGCCATTCAAAAATATAAGCATCTGCTTGTTCAAGTAATTTCCATAATGCACCATAGTAAACAGATCCTATAGTATTAGTTTAATCATATCCCAACAGAAACACTCAATTTACAGTGTTGGTCAGGTGTGCAGGGCCAAAAGAGGGAAAACAACTAAAATCTTGCCACGCAATGTGCACATATGCAAATGGTCTCTGCCTAATATGGAACAGGTAGGCGCCATTTTCTGAAACTCCCGCCAAGCGGCTTTGCTTGCTAGGAGGAGTTTTCTAGCTAACATCAAACTTACTTTTATACGTTGAGAAACGCCACCAAAGCATGTCAATAATGCTAAAAATAATGAACTCTAGGAGGTAGTCGTTTTGTGGTTGTCACGGTGTACTAACCTGAAAACACAGGATAACAGTCACAGGAATGAGAGAGACGAGCCACTCTTGTTGCATCTCCAGTTTGTTCTGAGGAGAGGGGCCGAGGTCCTCACCTAGAGTCACCTGGGTGCAACACGACCTGCACTAAGGTTCCGCCCTCCTGTTTCCCTGCTGCCTGAGTTACTTTGTCTCAAAATAAAGACGAAATTAATATCTGGGAGGACAGACGTTAATATAAAAATGTTTCATCAATTAGAATTGGTGAAAATAAAGTTCTGATAAATCAGTAAAATAATATGTAAACATTAATCCCCAACAATAAAAACAAATATGAACATATATTTTGAGTGTACGACACTAGCACTTCCTGTTAGCCTGACGATCACTCTGACATTTACCGTCAAACTGTAAGGTTTTACTCCTGAAGGCTGGATCTTCTGTTTTCTTTATTAAAGCTGCTCATAGCCATTATTTTGTACTGATGTGTCCTCCCTTCATCACCTTCATCCAAGTATCCCGTGTGTGTGTGTGTGTGTGTGTGTGTGTGTGTGTGTGTGTGTGTGTGTGTGTGTGTGTGTGTGTGTGTGTGTTTCATTAATGGCTAAGAGCCTGTTGGATCCCATCAGTCTTTCAAAGTGGGTGAACGGATGGATGGATGAGAGACGGAGGAATTTTTCCCCAAGAATGTAATCATCGGGGTTTTGGCCTCCGTCTGTAGTGAAGAATAGTGAGACAGTAGCTGCTGATTTGAAATTTCTAAAAAATATTTCTATTTTTTACAATTTCACTCTTTTCTCAAAAGTTGTTTTAAGACTTCAATGATGCCCCCCTGGCAAGATAAGAGGAAGTGTTGTAGAGGAAGAGGAAGTGTTGTAGAGGAAGAGGAAGTGTTGTAGCTGTAGGTGGCTGCTCGTTGAATACGTTTTTTGTGGTAAATGGACTCTTAATATAATTTTTGTTTCTTTATACATACAGTCCTGACCGTGCCTGACTGTTTTTTCTGGGTGTTTCGCTGTGGACTTTTGTTGTTTGTCTCGGTCGGTGCTGCAAGCTGGAGCCTGAGCCAGGGAACGCAAACGCCCTGACAAACAGACTGGAGCATCCCCTGCCACTGGATGCTTTAGTTCACAAACTACCGGAATGCCCCCACCAAGGAAAAGCCCGACACCAGAAGAGTTCAGGGAGATAAAACTCTCAATATTCTGTGCAGCGGTGACTGCGGTCAGAACACAACAGGAGCAGCTTCTGGGGCTCCTGGAGGAGGTCAGAACACAACAGGAGCAGCTTCTGGGGCTCCTGGAGGAGGTCAGAACACAACAGGAGCAGCTTCTGGGGCTCCTGGAGGAGGTCAGAACACAACAGGAGCAGCTTCTGGGGCTCCTGGAGGAGGTCAGAACACAACAGGAGCAGCTTCTGGGGCTCCTGGAGGAGGTCAGAACACAACAGGAGAAGCTTCTGGGGCTCCTGGAGGAGGTCAGAACACAACAGGAGCAGCTTCTGGGGCTCCTGGAGGAGGTCAGAACACAACAGGAGCAGCTTCTGGGGCTCCTGGAGGAGGTCAGAACACAACAGGATAAGCTTCTGGGGCTCCTGGAGGAGGTCAGAACACAACAGGATAAGCTTCTGGGGCTCCTGGAGGAGGTCAGAACACAACAGGATAAGCTTCTGGGGCTCCTGGAGGAGGTCAGAACACAACAGGAGCAGCTTCTGGGGCTCCTGGAGGAAGTCAGAACACAACAGGAGAAGCTTCTGGGGCTCCTGGAGGAGGTCAGAACACAACAGGAGCAGCTTCTGGGGCTCCTGGAGGAGGTGAAACTACTACGCCTCCAGAACGAATTGTGGATCTCGAGCGGTGAGTGGATGAGCTGGACCAATACTCCCGCATCAATGATGTGGTCATCACTGGCATCAACATCAGGCCTCGCTCATAAGCTCGTGCAGTGGCCACGGACAGCGGGGAGCCCAGCGAGCAGGAGACACCATTGGTGGAGCAACAGGTGGCTTCCTATCTCCAGAGCAGGGGGATACAGTTGGACCGGGAGCACATCGAGGCGTGTCGCCTACTACCAGTAAAGAACGAGAGACCGTCAGCGCTCATCAGAAGGTTTACTAATCGGAAAAAGAAAATGGCACTGCTGAAACAGGGGTGCAAGCTAAAGGGCACAAATGTATTCATAAACGAGCACTTGACAAAGAAAAATGCTGACATCACAATGATCGCAGGACAACTGCAAAAACAAGGCGAGATTCAACAAACCTGGGTAACAAACTGTAAGACCTTCATCAAACTAAATGGGTCACGGAGGCAGCAGAAGTCTTGCTGGTGAAGAGCATAGAAGGCCTTGAACAGTATCGACATTGATGCAGCTTGTGACTCCTCATCATCACAATGCCAAACACACCAAGAACACAGACTACACCAAGCACCAATATGGACATGGACATGTTACAGAAGATCCTACAGCATCAACAAATAGAACTGGAAACGTGTGAGTATCAAGAGCACACCCCATTGGAGCAGAAAAAGTATGCAGTTGGTCTCTTCATTGATCTGAACCCCATGTCAGACACAAAAAAACAAAATATACAAAACCCTCTCAATTATAAATAAAGCAAAACTATACCTTGATGGAAATGCACTCCATACTTTATACTGCACCTTGGTCCTCCTGTACTTTACATATTGTGTTGAAGTTTGGGGGAATACTTATCAGAACACAATTAATCCTCTGATCATTCTACAGAAAAGAGCAGTGTGGATCATTCACAAGGTTGGTTTTCTTGAACATACTCATAACCTGTTTACGCAGTCAAAGTTGCTAAAATTTCATGATATTGTACCATATAATACATCAATAGTTTTATATAATAATAATAATAATAACAATAATAATAATAATGATGGATTACATTTATATAGCGCTTTCTTGTCTGGACATTCAAAGTCGCTTACATTGGATCCATTATTCATTCACACCTCATTCATACGTGGTGGTGGTAAACTACGTACGTAGCCACAGCTGCCCTGGGGCAGACTGACGGAGGCGTGGCTGCCAATCTGCGCCTACGGCCCCTCCGACCACCACCGGAACAATCACACACATACAAATAATTATTACCACCAAACCTCCAACGATTCTTTATAACTCCAGTCAGGGCTCATCACTTTACAGGTTTTGGATGTTTTCATTGCCGAGAGCTCAAACCACGCATAAATGTTTTTGTGTGTCTGTGTGCGGAGTGAAACTCTGGAACAATCTGGTCTCACAACACAAGAAATGCGAAAGTACTGATCAATTCAAACTGTTATATAAACATCATGTCTGGTCAAAGTATAGAGATGAGGGTCTTTAACTCAAACTGCTGTTCTGTTTGTTAACATGTGCTCAGTGCTTCTTTACCATCGTTGGTATTTGTTAATTACTGCTGTTGGCATTTGTCCATTACCATTGTTGGTATATTGTACATTACCATTGTTGGTATATCGTGCCTTCCTTACATTGTTGTGTCGAATTGCTATTGCAATGTGATAATTTCATTGTTGCCCATGGTGACGCCATCGTGATGCAATTATTGTGTGGTTATCCTTGAATCTTCGAAGTAGCAGTGAAGCTCAGTGTGTTGATCTCTGAATCAGGAACTGGGGTGGGATTACATAAGTTTTCTTCTTCCCACTCCCTTTCAAGCAGAATTGTATTGTTGGGTTATGATCTTTGTTTATTATTTGCTCATTTAATTATTTTGTTTGTTGTTGATTTTTTGTTTGTTTTTTGTTTTGTTTTTCCTTGCCTTGTCTGAAATAAATGAATAACTAACTAACTAATGAAGAATACTTTAATAATGCTGCAGCGAAACTTGTTACCTCTTTTAAGTACAAGTACAGCCAGTTACACAAGAAAGTACAAGAATACAGCTATCAGTTAGACAACACAGCATTCACACTAAATGGTCTCGTCAGACTTTCAATCAGATTTACAGACCATTTGTTCAATCTGTCAACTGTTTAATTTGGTTATTTGGCTGGAATTTTATTAATCTTTATTTTGGCAAGCTTGCATACCATTTTACCCCAGGTATCTGATCTTCACTCGGCGGCCGTCATTTTGTGAACCACTGTCTCCACAGATGTAGCTGTTCTGAGCAGTCAGTGGTTCTACCAGTTTAAACCTATCTAAACTAGTTTTACTTTTTGCTTAAGCCTTTCAAACATCACACTCTGTTCCTGACCATTAGCTCCATTCATTTTACACAATCCCTATTTATCACATTCACAAATTCACCTCCCTTTTCCAATCCAATCCAATCCAAACTTTATTTGTTGAGCACTTTACCACAACCGCAGTCGACCAAAGTGCTGTACAGGCGAATGAATAAAAAGAACAAACATTATAGATAAAAGACAAAATGGCTCAAATATTATAAGTAAAGTTAATCAACTAGAAACATAAAACATAAAATATGGATAAAAACAAAAGCAAATAATCAGAGCAATAAAGTAAGATAAAAAAGATAAGACAAAATAAAATCAGGTGTCTATCTAGATGTTAAAAGCCAAGGAGAAGAGGTAGGTCTTCACGCGAGATTTAAAAACAGACAGAGAAGAGGCCTGTCTGATTTGCTGAGGCAGATCATTCCACAATTTGGGTGCCACAACAGCAAAGGCACGGTCCCCTCTGAGCTTCTGTTTGGTTTTAGGCACATCCAGTAGCAGCTGATCAGCTGACCTGAGAGAGCGAGCAGGTACATAGCGGTGTAGAAGCTCAGAGAGGTAAGGTGGGGCAAGGGCATTCAGGGATTTAAAAGTAAATAAAAGAATTTTAAAATGGATTCTAAAATGTTTTCATACAATACAACACAATATTCAATTAACCCATTAAAAATGAGAGGTCAAGTATCTACTCTGGGTCCTCCAGCAGCGATGCCTCCAGCTGCTCTGTTAAAATCGCAGACAAAGACGACACTCGTCTAGCCATCGTACTTGCTCCAAGCTGGACATCAGAGATGACATCACGACCATGTTTCTCATCTTTGAATCATTATTTAGCGACAAGCATCAAAGGTTCTTTAAAAACCTCACCATCTGAAAGTGGTTTATTGTTCTTTATCAAAAAACGGGCAGCTCTAGACGAAGCTTCGATTGCGTTCTGGGATTTTTTGACCGGCTTTGTGAAAAAAGTCTGTTGTTTGTCTGAAGCTGCCTTTAACCCACTGACTTTCTCAGTACATAAAGTGCTGCTGGGTGGGTAGTTCACAGTCATGTTTTTGTGGCATGTTTGGAAATGCCTCTCCACGTTGTGCCGCTTTGGTACTGCAACAGTCATCCCACAAAAAAGACACAAACATTTCTCTTTGAATGACGTAAAAAAAGAAATCTTCTTTCCAGTCACTCTGAAAATACGATGTCCTTTTGTGTTTTCTTCCATGGTTTTTGGGCAAAAGCACAAGCAGGCTAACTCCTCATATCACCTGGTCAGTGTGTCAGGCGTAGACACACGAATGACCTTCGACTTGGAGAGAGGCGAGTTTGATATCAAGTATTTTATTTGAATGTTTTAACTTAATAAAATATCATTTTAGAATGCTGAATAATTAAGTTGCGATATCATTAATGTGTTAATTAATGTTAATATTTTTAGACCACGCCTCGCGGGCGCCACAAGGGGTGCTCGGGGGCGCACGGTCGCTCGCAGGAACAGCGTTGGTGACCTCTGGTTTAGAACCTCCAGACGTCACGTGAGCGCAGCAACGTCATGAGGAGCTCAGAGGTGATGAAGCTGGACCTGAGAGGGTTCCTTCTGACCGCACCAACCTTCTGACCGTCTCATTGGTCCTTTCATCGTGAGACCTACGGACGTTGGTGGACACAGGAGGGAGTGACAAAGGAGGAGCGACATAGGAAGGAGTTACACAAGAGGGAGTTACACAGGAGGGAGTGACAAAGGAGGAGCGACATAGGAAGGAGTTACACAAGAGGGAGTTACACAGGAGGGAGTGACAAAGGAGGAGCGACATAGGAAGGAGTTACACAGGAGGGAGTTACACAGGAGGGAGTGACAAAGGAGGAGCGACATAGGAAGGAGTTACACAAGAGGGAGTTACACAGGAGGGAGTGACAAAGGAGGAGCGACATAGGAAGGAGTTACACAGGAGGGAGTTACACAGGAGGGAGTGACTGTGTGTCGGCTGCTCTGACCTGATCCAGGAAACAACGTACAAACATTAGATAATAAAAGTCACACCCGTCTGTGGTGCTACAGCTGAAGTATGTGTGTGTGTGTGTGTGTGTGTGTGTGTGTGTGTGTGTGTGTGTGTGTGTGTGTGTGTGTGTGTGTGTGTGTGTGTGGCGTGAGGATCAGGAGGTGGTCTTCTGGTGTCGACCCGGTGACACGAGTGGACCGTCACCTGAACATCAGTTTAACGTGAACACGTGTTCCTCCTGATCCTGGACAGGGTGGGGCCACCTCCATTTAAACATCACTATTGGTCACATGTCACAGTGAATCAGTACTCATCACCACAGCAGACAGCTGCTAGCTGCTGTTAGCGACCTGAGCAGCTAGCGGTCCAATGAGTCCTGTTGCTGTGGCTTATGTTTGCTCTGGAGGGTTCTGTTGGGTTTTTCTGTCTATTAAAGGGCTTTGAAATGTCTCTTGATGTGATTAAGAGCTATATAAATAAAAGTTGGTTTGAGTCTGACTCAGGAGGCGGAGCCAGAGGAGGGTGAGGAGGAGGAGTATGTAGAGTGGAGGATGAAGACGAGTGTCTGTCAGTGGGACGATGAGCTAATGAAGCAACAGCCAGGACTAAGACATCAGGGGTGGGGGGTTCAAAGCTGTTTTTATGCCACTAGAGGGCGCCACCACATTCTAGACCTCACCTTCACTGGAGGGAGGCTAAGGCTAGCTGTTCATGCTAGCGACAAGAAGTATCTCAACAGAAGTCTGTGACATAAGGACATCCGTCTCTCATCCATCCATCCGTTCACCCACTTTGACAGACAGCTTGTGATCCAACAGGCTCTTAACCATTAATGAAACACACACACACACACACACACACACACACACACACACACACACACACACGGAACACTTGGATGAAGGTGATGAAGGGAGGACACATCAGTACAAAATAATGGCTATGAGCAGCTTTAATAAAGAAAACTGAAGATCCAGCCTTCAGGAGTAAAACCTTACAGTTTGACAGTAAATGTCAGAGTGATCGTCAGGCTAACAGGAAGTGCTAACAGCTGTCAGTGATAAACAAGTCACACCAAAACCCACAAAGAAAATTGTGGGTTTTGTTTATTTGCAATATTTGAAAAAAGTTAATTTGTTAAATATTATATTGACTTATTTTTGTCATTTTAGAATTATACCTCCTACATGAAACGCACCAGAAAGACCAACAATAGATGTCAAGGTAATGTTTAGCATGAGCACAATGGCTTGTGGGACTTTTTTTCTTCATTTATATTTCATAAGTTCATTTATTGATGGCCTGCCAGGACCTCGTCTTCGTCCAGCAGCCTCAGAAGCATCTCCCTCAGCTCGAACGGCACCATCTCCTCCTCATCGTTGTTGAAGGAGTCTGTGCTCTCCTGCTCCTCAAAGATGTTCCACAGCGGAGTCCTGGAGTTCTGCTGGACACACACACACACACATCAGCCTTCATCCAGTGATGCAGGTTTGCAAAAATCAGACTCCAAATGTCTCCAAATTGATGGTTTCCACTGATCAGTGCTTCCACTCAGCCAGCAGAGGGCGCTGCTGTGGAGATGCTGCTGTTCTTGGCAGACCTTCAACAGAACCAGTGGACTGGTGGCCCCTTACCCTGTTCCTGTCATTGGATCCAGGCTGTCGGCGTGGGGGCTGGGCCTCCTCCAGTCGTCCACCAGGAAAGGCGTGTTTATAGAAGCAGATGGCGCCAAAGGGACATGTGCCACGCCCCTCATCAAAGTACCGACACGGCTTGTTCCTGAAGGAGACCGAGAAGACTGTCAGGGATTCAGACACATCAGACAACACCACCCACTCCACAGCCCAGATGTTCTCCTACAGATCTACTAGTATAGCCCCACCCACTAGTGTAGCCCCACCCCTTACCCGTTTCTAGTCCGGCCCACTTACCGCATGCCGTCCTTGTATTTCTGGATGAGCTTCTGCTTGTCGTCCTCATCTTCCACCCAGAACTCACTCGGGATGACAAAGTTGGATGTTATTCCACACTTGGGGCAGCAACTGGAAATAAGTAGAAAAATGGTTTTACCATCTGAAACAGGGAACGTTCAGGAAGAAGCTCCTCTGAAGGAGATTAAAAACAGTCTCAGGAGATGTTTGGTGAGAAAAGGTGAATTAAAAAATGTTTCTGGTTGGTTTACAGACGATTAATCAATGTGATGGAACACTTATCGCTCAGCCTCATTCAAAGTACCTCTGAAACATATTTAGATAACATTTTTGATGCTTTCATGAAGAAGAAAGATGAATAAATATTTGTTATCCAAAGCTGTTAAAGTCGATCGACTGGACGTTAAGAAAGTTCTTGAAGACGTTTCATCTCTCATCCAAGAGACTTGTTCAGTTCTGAAGGTGGCTGGTGTTGTCCAGCTTATTAACCCTGTGGGGTGTGGTCAGGGCTATGCACATTCAGACGACCGTCGTTGAAACCCGTCTGGCCCCTCAACAATTGTTGGGTGTGTCAAAGGAGGGTCGTTGAAATAGAAGTTTCACCTTTGTATACTAATAACCCTCATTAGTATACAAAGGTGAAACACAAATTTCAACGACCCCCCACCCCACTACCCATCACACACTGACGACTCACTTGGTGATATCGCACATGGCCCTCCTCCACGTCCTGATGCACTTCAGGCAGTAGCAGTGGCTGCAGTTGACCAGGATGCCGAAGCGCCGCTCACTGGGGTTGGCCTTCTCCAACACCACTTCAATGCACATACGACACATCATGTACTCGCTGCGCTGGATGGCGAACGAGAGCTCCATGTCCTTCTCGTGGGCCTCCATGCACGCCTGTGGACAGGTGCAGGAAGTGTGTGTATGTTACCACCATGTCAAAGGAGTGTGTGCGACAGCTCGTGTAGTGTGTGAGCAGGTCGTTACCTTGGTGTGCTCTGAGCGCTGACTGATGTCGGTGGGGTGGAGCACCTGGAGCTCACACATGTTACAAACGTCGCCATGGAGATAGGCACAGTTGATTCCATAGCGGCACTTTCCAATAGCGGCATAGAAGCAAAGCTGCTTCCTCAGCTCCTTGTTCTCAGGATCAGCTGCAGACGACCCAAAACATCAAAATACTGTTACCATGGTACCCACACGCCTACAACCTGATCGGACTACAGCTTCCTTCAACTGTTTGTAATCTCAGATGACACAAGTTCACAGTTGTCCACTTGCTTGTCAATGGGTGAACAAAACAAGTTTTACCAAATACCAAAATGAACAACAGCCCAACCCCCACCTTAGAAAATATCCACAGCCCTAAGTCTCCTCACAAGGGAACGTAGGTGGGATCTAGTGCTTCTCCCCAACACACCACGCGGATCACTCACCCCGTCCACAGTACGGCTGTCCTGAAACAAAATCGGCCGCGTTGAACCAGTCTTGAACCCATGAGCCGGGTGTTGACCCACTGGGATCCAGGTCTGATGGGTCCAGCAGGGAAGTGGGGGGAGGCATCAGTGTCTGGGGGGTCGGCCGCTCCTCGCTTTTGGGTAGTTTGTAGTGTTCAAACCTGAGGACACACAAGTTACCATGTTATAACAGGAAGGTTTGGAGATAGAAACCCATTAGTCCCCCACACATATCAACAGAAAGTTGGGTGATAGAAACCCACCGTAACCCCCCCCACCCCTCACATATAAACAAAAGGTAAGGGGATGGAAACCCATTACCCTCCCTACATACAAACAGAACAGGGAAAAAACATCAACCGTTTTACCAAAAGAGCCTAAAAGAGCTACATAGATCTGAAACTGCTGCTCCACACCACTGGTGTCAGGGTCAGTATGAACACAAAGCATTTTGGGATTTTTAATTAATGGTGAGAACATTTTAGAAACCTTTCCCCGCTTCACCCTAAATTCTGCGACCAGTGCTCCTCGTCTTGGTTCTCATACCATTTAGTTATAAGAAGTCAGGACCAAACATATCCATGAGCACAGGAGACAGTGCTGGGATGAGAAAGATTACTCTAAAAATCTTCCAGTAATAACACAACAATAGAGTCAGTACTAACAGTGTGAAGATGCTACTGCTAACTGCTAACCCATCTGTTCCAAAAGATGACCATGACTCCAAACTAAAGCAGTGAGTCAGAGTAAAGTGTGTGGAGTCCTCCAGGTAAAGGCAGGTCAAGAAGAGCAAAGCAGAATGAGGAGAACTTACTTCAGGCTGGTTGAAGACATGTCTGCAGGTCTCAGTCATCCACGTCAGGACTCCTTCAGTTGTGACTCACTGCTACTGAGTCCAGACACTTATAGTCCTGCTGGGGCAGAAACTCGCCCCCACAAACCCCCAACACAATGAGGGTCGTTAGGAGTCATTCCCACTCAGGTGGGCTGTTGTCCCGCCCACTTTCATGCGAGCTGCCCCCACATTTGAACGTGAAAGGTGGTCTCAGGTTTCTGCTCCAACAGGAGTAACTGGACTCAGTCATCAGAACTGAAGAGGACTCTCAGACGAGAGGTGAAGCGTCTTCAACCAACCTGGAGGAAGTCCAGCTGACTGTGTTCTAATGTGATGTCACCAGAAACAGTCGTTAGACGTTTCACAAATCAATCACACTGTTTTCTAATTTAATTTGCAGCCTTTTGCATGACGTAGATGAGCCAGGCCAGGTAGGCGTAGGTGAACTCTCCCAGGGTGCAGCTGAAGATGGAGCTTTTCTGGTGGAAGCTGCAGGCGCGCTCCTGCTTGCTGCGTGCGTTCTTCATGAAGAAAATGCTCCAGCCGGAGATGACCACCAAATCCGCGGTGATCCACGAGCACCAGTACAGGTCGGTGAAGATGATGAGGTAGAAGTCGTGGACGCCGCCCTGGAGGATGAGGAGCAGGAAGCAGAGCGACTTGTAGAGCGTGCCACGCATGAACGTGCGCTCCAGCAGCTCTGGACGAACTCCCCCGACGTCATGATGGAGGCGGCGGTCACCAGGGGCTGGATGCTGCTGCGCTCCTCTGGGATGATGCTGCCGCTCGTCTGTGTGTAGCACCTCCCACTCACCCACTTCTGGTGAAGACACGGGTGGGCGTGGACCGCGACACGCTTTAGGTCAGAGATGCTCGTTCTTCTGGTTGTTGCTGTCGGTTTGTGAGATCAATGTATTTGTGCGGTCACCTCCTGTTTCCTTCCCAGTGCATTGAAAGGTGGAGGCGAACGGACATGTGCAGAAGCTTCGGGGGCTCCCGCTGCTGGTGTGGAGAAGCAGACAGTGGGACGTGAGCTGCTAACCGGTAACACCGGTAACACCATCACTTCATCATGACCAGAGCAAGGAGACGTTTCTCCTGCATGAAGGAACATTTAGAACAGGGGTCACAAACCTTTTTGAGGCTGAGGGCTACTTCATGGGCACTGAGTAGTATGAAGGTCTACATAGGACCTCCATCCATCCATCATCTATCACTTATCCGCTTACCATGTAAACCCCAAGAGTGTGTTTCCAAAATTACATGGACATATCAACTTTTTCACCAGAGGAGCATCCTCTGGTGTTGTCGTGTCAACATCCTGGACAATGTTGACATGACAAATAAAGACAAAGACCGCCTGGTATCATGGTGCAGCAGGAACAACCTGGAGCTCAACACTCTCAAAACAGTGGAGATGATAGTAGACTTCAGGAAAGACCCTCCTGCCCTCCCCCCGTCATCATCAGTGACTTCTGCTTCCCGGGCACCACCATCACCCGGGAGCTCAAATGGGAGCAGAACATCAGCTCCCTCACCAAGAAGGCTCAGCAGAGGATAAACTTTAATGTACTTTGCAATAAAACTTTTTCTGATTCTGATTCTTAATCACCCTAACCTGCTGCACGTCCTTCCCATCTCTGTCTCTCTGTCTTGCCAACCTGTATAGATCAGTCTCTCCCTCCTTACTGTCCAACTTAGCATGCAAGTCATCATAAGCCCCCTTGTTTGGCCTTTGCTACCTTTACCTTCACCATATGTTGCATCTCCCTGTACTCCTGTCTACTCTCCTCAGTCCTCTCAGTGTCCCACTTCTTCTTAGCTAACCTCTTTCTCTGTATACACTCCTGTACCTCCTCATTCCACCACCAACTCTCTTTATCTACCTTCCTTGTAGATGACACACCAAGTACTCTCCTACCTGTCTCCCTGATCACATTAGCTGTAGTTGTCCAGTCATCTGGAAGCACCTCCTGACCACCCAGAGCCTGTCTTAACTCCTTCCTAAAAGTCATGCAACACTCTTCCTTTTTCAGCTTCCACCATTTCGTCTTCTGCTCTGCCTTTGCCCTCTTCATCTTCCTCACCACCAGAGTCATCCTACACACCACCATCCTACGCTGTTTGGCTACACTCTCACCTACCACTACTTTACAGTCACTGATCTCCTTCAGGTTACACCGTTTACACAAGATGTAGTCTACCTGTGTGCTCCTACCTCCACTCTTATAGGTCACCCTATGTTCCTGCCTCTTCTGGAAGAAAGTATTCACTACAGCCATTTCCATCCTTTTTGCAAAGTCAACCACCATCTGTCCTTCTGCGTTCCTCTCCTGGATACCAAACCTGCCCATCACCTCCTCATCACCTCTGTTACCTGCACCAACATGTCCATTGAAGTCTGCTCCAATGACAACTCTCTCACTTCTAGGCATGCTCTGCATCACTTCATCAAAGTCCAGCCAGAATTTCTCCTTCTCCTCCAGCTCACATCCTACCTGTGGAGCATACCCGCTAACAACATTGAACATCACACCTTCTATTTCTAGCTTCAGACTCATCACTCTATCCGACACTCTTTTTACCTCCAGGACATTCCTAACAAACTCCTCCTTCAAGATAACTCCTCCTCCATTTCTCTTCCCATCTACACCATGATAGAACAACTTGAACCCTGCTCCTAAACTTCTAGCCTTGCTACCTTTCCACCTGGTCTCCTGGACACACAGTATGTCTACCTTCCTCCTCTGCATCATGTCAACCAACTCTCTACCTTTTCCTGTCATAGTTCCAACATTCAACGTCCCTACTCTAATTTCCATCAGCGCCCTGTAGGTCAACAGTGCCGATGGCGGTCATTGTTAACCCGGGCCTCGATCGATCTGGTATGGAAGTCATAGGTTTGATTTGCATCTTTGATTTGGCAAAAGTTTTGCGCCGGATGCCATTCCTGACGCAACCCTTTGTATTTATACGGGCTTGGTACCGCCACAATAAGACACTGGCTTGTGTCCTCTTGTGGCTACATTAGGCTTAGGATAAAATAAAGTTTTTTTCTTTTATGAGTGTGGAAAACTGTTTGCTTGGACGTCATAAGTGATTCTGTGTAACTGAGTGTATGATTGCTGAGCTCAGGTGTGAATGTATGAGCTGGTGTGGTGGAAAGTTTTTAATACAATAAAATAATATAGTAAAACAATATCATCTAAGTGAACCAAAGATCTGGATTGTTGTGTGTGTCATATTGTTCAGCTCTTGTGAAGGTGGCCCCAAGATGTCTCCAAGTCAACACAGAAATATACACCAAAATACACTATAATGCTTATACATAAACATCATATAGACACATACATTATTCTACACATTGCTTTTGAAACTATTAAAACTTTGCTACAGCAGGCGCCGGTTTTGACTCTTCCAGACTATGAGAAACCGTTCCAGTTGTTTGTGTCGTGTCGTCAGGGACATGCAGTAGGGATGTTAGGCCAGAAAACAGGTGTAGGTACACATGCTCAACCAATGGCCTATTATTCTGTTGCACTAACACCGGTAGAACTAGGTTTGCCAGAATAATACCAGCACCTGGCTGCCACTCATTTGTTGTATGAAAAAGCATCAGCTCTTACTATGGGCTATTCGATAGAGATTTTATCACATCATAAGTTGATAAACTTAATTGAAAGAGGAAAATTTATGTTAACCTCACAACAGTTGACTGACTATCACCGACTTCTTGAATACCCGGATGTGACATTGCATGTCTGCATGGTGAAGAACCCAGCAGACTCCATTCCACTCCCGTTTGAGGGGGAACCACATGACTGTGTGGCTGAGGCAAAGAGATGCTAAACTAAGGTCTGGCCTGAGTGCTATCCCTTTGGAGTCGGCCGACATGACTCTGTTGGTGGACGGCTCCTGCTACAGAGATGGGGAAGCACTCAGAGCAGGTTGTGCAGTTATTGAGTTCAAACATGGCAGAACTGAGATTGTTCGAATGGAAGAGTGTGTGCAGCCGTGTTCCAGCCAGTTGGCAGAACTAAAGGCTTTGACGTCTGCATGTGAGTATGCAGAGGGTAAAAACGCTAACATCTACACAGATTCTGCCTATGCACATAGGGTGTGTCATTTGTTTGGTGCAGCGTGGAAGGAAAGAGGTTTCAGAAAAACTGACGGCTCTCCCATTCAGCACCGTGATCAGATCATGAAATTATTAATGGCAATGATGAAACCAAGATCCTCAGCCATAATAAAGTGTGCTGCACATCAGAAAAATGATTCATGGGTTGCCAAAAGAAATGCAGCAGCAGATGAAGCAGCTAAAAGTGCAGCTTCAGTGAACAATAAAGCTGTAATGGTAACTCATGCTGTGGACCTTGAGGAACAAATAACTTCTAAAGATTTGATATTGTTACAGGAAGAGGCTCCAGAAGCAGAATGCCATTTATGGCTTCAGAGAGGAGCTTTTAAGGATGCTGGAGGATTGTGGAGAAACCATGAGGGGCTATTTGTTGCTCCGAGTGGACTCCTACCTTTACTGATCAATGAGGCTCATGGGGTAGGCCATGAGTCTAGAGGCGATGATGAGAAAAATTTTAGAATGGAATTTTTGGGCTCCTAAACTACATCAACATGTTGATGGAGTGATTGGCCGATGTGAAACATGCTTAAAAAGTAACATTCGAAAAGGAGAAACACCTCCTGCTGGACATATTCCAGCACCTGAAGGACCTTTTCTACACCTGGTCATGGACTATGTTGATATGGTGAGACCAGTGCAAGGGAAGAGGTATCTGTTGGTGGTGATTGATAGATTCAGCAGGTGGGTTGAAGAGACACCATCCAAACACAAAAATGCAGAAACTGTTGCAAAGTTTCTGTGTCGTGAAATCGTTCCGAGGTTCAGGATTCCACTAAGAATAAGTTCAGACAATGGAAAGGAGTTTGTGGATAAAACCGTGAAATGCATGTTGCAGAAGTTAGGAATCAAGCAGAGATTTGGATGTGTGTACAATCCTCAGAGTCAAGGTATTGTGGAGAGAGTGAATGGGATTTTGAAAAACATGAAGCTTTAACCGGCAGGTCAATGCCTTCTCCAATTTACAAAACAGCTAAGGGACCTTCTCTTGATATTTTGACAAATGACATGAAGTCGTATGTCAGACACATGACTAACATCCACAGGAGCATCTCTGCTCTGTTATCTCATTACAGACAAAAGCTGATGTGGGGACTCCTGCCAGAACTCCCCCACCGGTGTGAGGGGAAGTCTGACTACAAAGGGGGGTGGATGTATAGATTCCACTCGTCTCGATGTCAGTGAAGCAGGGAGATCCTCACACCATTAGGGGTTGGGCTCTGGGGGAATGTCCTTATTGCCATGCAGCCAAGTACGGGACGAGGACACTGTGAAGGACTGATAACTTTGTGTCACCAAGAAGTTTTTCAGTGAAAATTCATAAACTCACTACTACTGTACATATTGTTCAGTTTTTCAGTAATCTTTGTTTTTTAGTAATCAGGATGTCATAATGCATCTATAGATGAAAGGGTCATGTTCAAATGTTTTGGAGGCTACTAAGTTTGGATTGTCTTCTCTGCAGGCTAAGAAAGCGATCGCTCAGTGAGGGTCACGGAGGAATTTTTCCCCAAGAATGTAATCATCGGGGTTTTGGCCTCCGTCTGTAGTGAAGAATAGTGAGACAGTAGCCATAGATCTGCGCCATCTTTGTTAAAAATTGGGTTGTTGCATTTTATTAAATTTCCCAGTTTTGGTCCATGGCTTAAAAGCCATGGAAGGGGGGAATGTGGTGGAAAGTTTTTAATACAATAAAATAATATAGTAAAACAATATCATCTAAGTGAACCAAAGATCTGGAGTGTTGTGTGTGTCATATCATTCAGCTCTTGTGAAGGTGGCCCCAGGATGTCTCCAAGTCATGAAGACGCTGCATGAAAATAATTCCTGTTTGACCATATTTGGAAATGCTTGCATGACTGTGGGTCTCCTTGAAGAAGTTAGACACTGACAGAAGCAGCTAGCCAGATCATTTCATACACTGTACCTGAAATTAGAATGTATGTTTCTGCACAGGGTCATCCAGAGAATGTCTGCAGCAGATCCTCACAGGGTTCGCGTGACTGATTATGTTATGTCATCAAATAGTTTTGTGAAACTGTCGACTTGATATTTTTGGTAACGTCTGGAGGTCATGACGAACCAACTGAGAGCCGTAAAGAACTGGTTGAAAGCAGATGGGCCGAGGTTAATACCTCCCCCTAGTCACACCTTTAGGGTATAAAAAGAGATGTGATCCATTTTTTAGTTGGTATTTGAAGTTTTCATCTACCGAGAGTACTCTGCAACAACACACCGGAGGACTTTTTCATCATCTCCAGAGCTCTCATCATGCTTAGATAAGTATTTGTTGAACTTGTCTGTTTGTTGAACCTGTCTGTCTGTCAATATCATCGATGATGTTATTGGACTCATACTCAACCTATTGATGATATTATTGTACTGCTGCTCAACCTATACATGATTTGAATTGACAAATAAATATTTTGTATTTTACACTGTCTCCTGTCCTTAAGAGAAACAAAACCCCCACCACACTGGAAAAACAATAAGTCTGATTGACTGTGTTTGAGATGCGCTTATGTGCTGTAGATGGAGTAGTAGAAAGTGTATTGAAAGTGTGTTGAAAGCGATAATAAAGTTTAGATTGACGTTGTGTTGAGCCGTTAAGGCTGGTGTGAGTTGTCAGAGCAGAGGTTTGGAGGTTGGTGCGTGTAGTGAAGGAGAAAGTGTGTAGAGTCAGTTTGTGTGGAGAGTTCTGCTCGCTACGAGAGTCTAGTAGAGACTGGAAGTTAAAATCAGGAAACTTATTGAAGGGGGAGGAGTCTGAAGACACTCACACTGGATTTTCCTAAAAATATATCTAACACCCCCCCCCACACACACACACACACACACACACACACACACACACACACACACACACACACACACACACACACACACAACACACACACACACACACACACACACACACACACACACACACACACACACACACACACACACACACACACACACACACAAACCCTCCTTTGGAGGCAGAAGAGAAAGGTTTTCTGTTTTTCTTAAAGAGCCACTCATCAAAACACAAGTTCTTTTAAATAACCACACTATAATCTGAGACAATGAATCCCACACCAGTGGCTCTGGTGGGAACCAAAAACCCTGACATGTTAAAGGATATGAACTCAATTTCAGAGAAATGGGAGACAAGAACAAAGGGTTTAGAATACCCCTGGACAAAGGGAGGTACGTTTGATGTGGCAGTGTGTGGGAGTATGGAGATCACAATAAGAGACTACAAGCCTAAAGACCAACCAAAGAAACGTTTAAAGAAGAGAGAACTAGAGTCGAACATTTTGAAGTTGTTCAAGAATGTAGGCAAATTCTACAGGTCAAAGGTGAGACAGGGACTGAGGACACTGCAAAACTACGTAGGCAGAGAGAAGGGACAGGATGACAACCAGCTTAATGCGACAGAACTTGCAGGTCGATACCCACATCTGGAGGGTTGGTTGTATTTCAATGGTAATGTTAATGAACCACCAGCAGAAGAAATATCCCAGATCATTGTTAATCATGTGGCTAGGGATGATATTGATATGTTAATATATAAGATATAGACTGTTAATAATGAGAAGAATGTTAATTTCTAAGAGGTTTACAGTTAAATGAAGCAATGAAGGAAAAAGTATGTTTGATGTGAAGGAGAAACAGTCATGAAGGGGAAGCAATAGGATAGGACTCTACATCTGTCTTCAATGTCTTCAAATCCTGTCTGCAAATTTTTTTCTGAGACCTAAGAACACTCAAACTGACTGTTTTTGCCAAGATGTCCTGTTTCTTCCAGAGTAGCATTCTGGGATACTATCGCAGAGCAAAGGAAATGCAAGGGTGGCGACACCAGATACCTATGATGATATTCACTAAAGACTGGATGTGAGACACGAGTCATGTGTTCATCCAGCAGCAAGGCCGTAAAGGCAGGCATGAGGAGACAGTGGAGAAAGGTCAGAGCATTGGAGACAACACACCTATGAACACTGAGATGAATACAAACACACACAACAACACCATTATGATACACATAGACAGACACACATACACTGACATCACTATTATGATTCTAATTAGATAGATAGATAGATAGATAGATAGATAGATAGATAGATAGATAGATAGATAGATAGATAGATAGATAGATAGATAGATAGATAGATAGATAGATAGATAGATAGATAGATAGATAGATAGATAGATAGATAGATAGATAGATAGATAGATAGATAGATAGATACTTTAATGATCCCAAGGGAAATTCAGGTGACATCTGCTTGCAAGAGATACAATAAATAAAATAAATACACACATGACAGAAAGTATAAGTAACATTATATACATGCTGTTACATAATTATAGCAACAGGAAAAAGAATAGCCTAAAATAAAAGGAAGGAAGGAATTACCGTATAAGACCACCCTGATTATAAGACCACCCCCTCTTTTTCAAGACTGAAGTTTGAAAAAAGACTTTTTAAACACCAAATTTAATTTTTATACAGAAAATATTTAAAATACATCTGAAACAAATTTTTATTTTTCTTCTTCGTGACAGGGGTTCGCTTTGGCCTGGGGAGTTCAGTTCGGCATCCGCTTTAAAGATATCTGGCACCATCTAGTGTTGTGAATGGGTACAATGTCTAGACCCCGAATGTAAGACGACCCCCACTTTTTCAGTCTTATTTCAATGCAAAAAACACCGTCTTACATTCGGGCCAATACGGTACTGAGGAAGTAATGTTGATTGTTTATATATTATAGGTTGACATTAGAAAACAGGATGCAGCTCATGCTAATGTTTACTTGGATCAGAAGCAAATCAGGAAGTTTTATCTTCTTATTCAATCAATAATGAACCAAGGTGCCTTTGCTGAATGACCTAAATCACCACAGAACATCCACATCTTGTCCGTTGAGAACCTACTGGGGGCTGGAAACCAGTAACGGAGCTCAGAGCTGTTAAGAAGCTGTACTTGGGTGTCACATGGTTGACGATGACGTGTCTTGTACCATGTTACGTTATGATGGAGAAGCCTGCCCAGAGTGTGGGCCTGTAGCTTGAGATCCAAGGGGGATCTTTGAGCAATTGTGTGATCTCTGCACTCTATTTTATGGCTATAATTCTTGACATGATTTACTCTGTTTGTGTGTGTGTGTGTGTGTGTGTGTGTGTGTGTGTGTGTGTGTGTGTGTGTGTGTGTGTGTGTGTGTGTGTGTGTGTGTGTGTGTGTGTGTGTGTGTGTGTGTGTGTGTGTGTGTGTGTGTGTGTGTGTGTGTGTGTATTCAGTGTGAATGCTGTGTTGTCTATCTGGGCCCGTTTCACAAAGCATTTCTGATATTGAGGTCTGGGTCTGTTCCTGACTCTTGGATGTATGATCAGTCTCACCTGAGCAGCAGACTGTAATGTGGTCAGTAACCTGAAGAGTTGCACAATAATTCACTTGTGTTCATTGTTTAATCCAGTCTAATGAATCCACTATACATTACAGGAGAGAGCCTACGACACCTCAGGACGATTCCTGCTATCCAGGACGGCAGAGCAGTGACTCCATCTGCCAGAATCATTTCAGAGTCTAAGTCACCACCATCACAGCGGGCAATAAAAACATACAATACACTTTTCCTTTGGTCATCTTTATTTCTGACAAATACAAAAATAGTTTTTGTATCATTACAATACTTAACATTTTAATAGTTAACATGATTCACTGTGACCATCACCCACCTCTAACTTGTCCTCCAGTATCTCTATGTCCAGATCTGTCCTCCTAATATGGAGGTCCTAGTAAACCATCTCTATTTTCTGTATTTTTTTTTAGAAAGTAAATTCTATAAACTTCTTCAGCAGACAGATGGAATACATGAGGAGGACATTAAAACATAGTTGCATATGAATTCCACAGCATGAACCGCTGGTGGTCACTGAGCGTCTATTTCACTGTGATAGTCTGTGGAGTTGGGACCCTTTTGCTACTGTCCATCCATGATCTGTTAAAAAAGGATGAGAATGTGTTAATAGTTCAGTAGAGGATAAATGTCACTCTGTATTCCACCAGAATGTGAAGCAATGGGAAGACAACAATCAGTAACATAAAATATTAGACCACCTTTGTTTTCTTCAATTTCGTGCTGATTTCTTCTTCTTTTTATCAATTATCAACTCCTGTGTGTATCGTGACTAAAACAGACAGAAAATAAAACTTGGAGGACCTTTATAGCAGTTATAGGCAGTACAATGTCACAGCCACTGATGTTAGAACTAAAGCAGTTTTGTCTGTTACTGTATCAAGGAAACCATGCAAACAAGCTACATGTCATCTTTTGATTTCAGTTCTTATATAACATAGGTATATAAGAACGGCAGTGGCTCAGCAGTAGAGATGATGTCTTGAAGACGGATCGCCCAGCCATCAATGGTTCAAATCCCGCTCCCGCCAGGACATCCCTCAGAGTGTGAGCTGACGATGGGAGAAGTCAGCTCACCTCCCAGCCACTGCTGAGGCGCCCCTGAGCAAGGCGCCGTCCCCCCCACGTTTGGGGCGCGACCCCCTGTGCGCGACCTGTCACTCTGCCTCTGTTTGTGTGATGTGTGACTAATTGCATGCCTACAGGCCCCCAGTGTGTTGTGTTCAAGGGCCTGTATTCAAAAAACAATGTGTGTATGCATGACTAACAAATGACTGTAACCAAATGCAAAAAGATTGAAGAGTGTAAAGATAATTTCTCCACGTGTGGACGAATAAAGTAGATTTAATTTTGATTTAATCTTTTATACACAACGGTATGAATATTCTTCTCAACTGTTTTTGTAACGTTCATATGCAGATTTACTGTTTTATTTACACAACAATAAAACATTTAAATATATTTCCCTATTCAACAGAACCTGATATAGATGAGAGCACATTTGTGTGCGTGAAAAGACCGTTATGTTGGCGATAAAACAGCTGAACAGTCAAACTCAGTCCTATACGCTTGGTGTACTCTTCTCTTTCTTCCTATGGACACACCTCCTTCTTCTCCTTCTTTGACCAACAGTTGTCCAATTTCCACCGGCACCCTGTAGGTCAACAGCACCGATGGTGGTCGTTGTTAACCCGGGCCTCGACCGATCCGGTATGGAAGTCATAGGTTTGATTTGCATGTTTGATTTGGCAAAAGTTTTACGCCAGATGCCCTTCCTGACGCAGCCCTATGTATTTATCCAGTTTTTACTTTGGCAGCATTCTACTGCTGGTGAGTACCTGTTGAGTACCTGTTGAGTACCTGGTGAGTACCTGTTGAGTACCTGTTGAGTACCTGTTGAGTACCTGTTGAGTACCTGTTGAGTACCTGTTGAGTACCTGTTGAGTACCTGTTGAGTACCTTTGAGTCTGATCTCATCCTCATTTGTTTGCTATTGAAGGAGGGACAAATTGATACTTGGTTACAAAGGGAAAAATAATGATGCCAGAACAGGGACTGGAACACGTCTAACCTTTCATCACCCCCCCCCCCCATATTATTTATTGCCAAAGTCAGCAAAAGAATGGCACTGTGTGAAATGTATGGGCTTGATCCAGGATGCTCAGTTGTAATGAAGGGAGTCAGGGCAGATGTTGATATAAATGCTGTGAAGAAAGTATTTGCTTTTTTGCATGATGTAGTGAAAATTCAGCGCCTTGATGATCTTCTGATACCATTTTGTGTCAGTTTACTGAGACTGTAACTCCACTGCTTGTGGAAGGGGGGCAGTCAAACGATGATGGTTCTGAATGGGAGATTGTTTTGGTAGAGGATTATTGCACAGAAAGTGTAGATGAGCCAGCACCTACTTAAACACTAGCTCCCCTTGCTCGTATAATTGATTATATGACAGTCACATTTCAAGAGCAGATAGGTGACTTGGCTGTCATCTATAAAGGAGAGGAGTGATAATGTTATAAGCTCAGTTCAGTAATATACAGTAGAAGATAAGTGCAGGTTTGAGTCCTTCCGGTAAAGTACCATTGTGGGTTCGGGTCCCGAACAGAGATTTTGGTTAATATCCCTGGGATTGGAGTCCCTCCAAATGGCGATTTTGGTTAATATCCCTTGGGTTAAAGTCCTTCCGACTGGGATTTGGTAAACATGATAATTAATTGAATATTGTGTTGTATTGTATGAAATGGACGGTGAATTTGTGAATGTGATAAATAGGGATTGTGTGAAATGAATGGAGCGAATGGTCAGGGACAGAATGTGATGTTTGAAAGGCTTTAAAAAAGGTAAAACTAGTTTACATAGGGTTAAACTGGTAGAACCACTGACTGCTCATAACAGCGACATCTGCGTAGACATTGACAATGACGTATCTCGTACAATGTGGCGTCTAGCTTGAGATCCAGTGGGATCTATGACTATTGTACGGTCTCTGCACTTTATTTATGCTGTTAGGTTTTACTGTGTTTGTCCATACAGTCGTAAATTAAATTAGACCACGTTAGTTAAAAGCTCCAAATCAAGGTTTAAAGTCCAAACTTACGCATACATTTGTGTTTCTAGCACTTAAGTCTTAAGTTGTGGGACAAAAAAGTGAGACTAGGAATTATGTGGGGTCTGAGTGCAAAGATGTCAAATAAAACTAGTTTAGAAAATATGAGGTATTTTAAAAAAGTCTTAAAACAGCTTTTGAGAAAAGAATGAACAGAAAGAAATTAGAAAAAATCTAAGATGATTTAAATTTACCAGGGATGTGATTCAAGATTGTGTTTCCTTCAGATTGTGTAGAGAAGAACAGAACACACCCACATGTCCTGTCCATGACGTGGCTGACGAGGGGAGGGCCCTCCCACGACAGCCACAGCCCATGAACAAGGACAACAGTTTAACTAAAGATAGGGAGGAAGTTTATTTTGAAAACAGGAGTAACATTCCATTCAGGAACATGCCAACTCCGGTAGAGAGGAACAGTTCACCAGTGGTTGTGCTCACTGCTCATGTGAGGGCTGTGGAGGTAAAAGGGTTGGTAATATTGTCTCAGCTACCACAGACCCTGATAATTAAGCTTTCGAACCGGTTCATGGAATGAAAACGAAAACTTTATATTTTGTAATGTTCCGGAGCAGAATCGGAACAGAAAATAATTGTAAACCGGTTAATACCGGGTTTTTTTCGTTCTTGAAAAAATATTAGACCTGATGTTTCACTTCCTGTCATTCACTGGACGCGGGATGAGAGCAGAGAGAAGTAGCGGCTATCAGCAGCAGTTAAGAAAAGGGAGGTCTCCCAGTCACTATTTAATCATTACAGGTAAACACTGCAGTGTGTCAATCTTAACATGTATGATTTAGACATGAACTCATTGGCTGCAGTCATTTTCAGAGCAGTGTGTTCCTGTACTGTCAATATTAGCTATGGGAGAAGAACAATGAAGATCTGTTGTTCAGCAATAAATGACATGGTGGAAGTTATTCTAGTCTTATGTCATGTAGTGTCTAAGTAGGAGGCATAAGCCTTAACTACAGTGATATACAGTCATAAAGCAGTGGTGTAGTGCTGGGGTACTGTTTACTGTAGGGTAGTGATATGTCTATAATTATAGTCTATAGTATATTAACTAATTACTTTAGTTGCCAATTTAAAGTCCTTAAGTTACCGTATTTTGCGCACCATTCAGCTCATTGTATAAAGAGGTGCAGTCTAAATAACATAGTTTATTTCTGTACTTTAACCGGACACACAGCACACATTATTCGGTGCATGGTTGCTAACGGAAGCAGAAAAGTGACTGTGGTTGAACTGTGTTGTACTACGTTGTCTGAAATTTAAAGTTAAAAAAGTACACCGACATTATTTTTTAACTATGTTTTTATTTCTTTATTTTGTGATAAATCTGTGCTAAATCCTTGAAGTCCTCATCTTCGGTCTGCATTTAATATCTCTGCAATTTCACTATCGATGACCGTCTGGTTTCCAGGTGTCTGTCCGGTAATGACGCTTTAGCGAAACATCAGACAAAAGTCAAAGTAGCCACGTTATAGTCCAGGCATCCGCACTCCACGCACATATTGTGGGCGTGTAACTCGTGGTGTAACTCGCTCGGCACTGCCTCCAGTCCTGGTAAAGGTGTGTTTACCATCACTCCCACGACGCACGCAGCTTAACTTTAAAGGCTCTGTTCACACCGATGTCCAGCGGTTGGAGTTCTTTCGTTAATCCTCCAGGATGATGGCAAACTCCGAATTCAGCCGCTTGACGTGTTTCTGACAGAAGCGGTGGTGTGTGTGTGTGTGTGTGTGTGGGGGGGGGGGGGGGCATGGAGTCACAGATCAAGAGAGATGGCGAAGCGAGAAAAAAGCCCCCCGGTCTCTTTACGTGAACCGGAACAACCGGAACTGATAGCCTGGAGTTTACATGTTGCGTCGTAAGCATGTCTCTTCACTGTCGGGGGTCTTTAGCCAAATAAATGTGGTTAACAGCACACCTGTGGTACAGTACCGGTATATACCCTATACCGGTACCTACCGGAGGTGTGCTGGACGTAGCCTCGCGTCAACTTCTCTAATTGGCCCATCGCTGCCGGCGTACGTAGTGACGTAATACGTCCTATGTCGGTGGACAATGGCCGAGCTGGTGGATCGCTGACTAAAATCACACAAAAACATTTTTACAGATTTTGGAACTCAGTGTACACATAAGACGCTTAATGTTAAAAAAGTCGCAGCGTTGATTTTTGAGAAATTTTAAGCGCATCTTATTGTGTCCAAAATACGGCACCTATATATTTATATTTACAAGAAACGTTATTAACCGGTTCAGGAACTTTATTTTTTTGTTCTAACCGGTTCAGGAACGTCAGTTCATGGGTGGAACGCAAACCCGGAAACGTTATAATTCCATTTCTGTTCGGAACAAACCGATTGGCAAGGAGGGTTTGTCCTGGGTGGGTTGTTAGCCCTCCGCAGGATGGTCGGCTGGTGGGGCTGCTACCTCACAGCGTGCCGACACTCTGGGGTCTTTGTTTGTCTGGAACCTACCTTGGAGACCGGCCCGCCATGGGTGACCCTACCAGGAGCAAGCTCCCTATGGTATCGCTCTCCAGGGTCACTGGAACGCACAAGCCCCCTCGCCACGCAAAGGCCCGACCCAAGAGAGGGTCCACAAATCAGGTGTTTTATAACATTGGTATTAAGGTACCAGTTTTAAGATATAATGAAACAGCTTAAACCGTTTTCACTCCAACTGCCTGTCTATCCACTACTTAGTTTGTGTTTTCTCTCCCTGTCTCCTTTTGCTTTCCCCCTTAACTCACAGAGGTGCAGCACTTCCCTCTCTGGCTCACAATAGGAAGCTCTAATAAAGACTGACAATTTAGTTCCCAGAGAGGACGCACTAATATCTATAAAAGATTTTGCTTCAAGACTAAAACAAGCATTGATCTCATAAAAAGTTGACCCCTTTTATGGGGTTAAGCTATGAGAATACATCCAAACAAAAAAAAAAAAAGTATAACAATGGTGTGGTCTGGCGCCCCAAGGGAGGGTGCGGGCTTTGTCTTTATATGTCATGTCAACATTGTCCAGGATGTTGACATGACAACACCAGAGGATGCTCCTCTGGTGAAAAAGTTGATATGTCCATGTAATTTTGGAAACACACTCTTGGGGTTTACATGGTAAGTGGATAAGTGATAGATGATGGATGGATGGAGGTCCTATGTAGACCTTCATACTACTCAGTGCCCATGAAGTAGCCCTCAGCCTCAAAAAGGTTTGTGACCCCTGTTCTAAATGTTCCTTCATGCAGGAGAAACGTCTCCTTGCTCTGGTCATGATGAAGTGATGGTGTTACCGGTGAGCAGCTCACGTCCCACTGTCTGCTTCTCCACACCAGCAGCGGGAGCCCCCGAAGCTTCTGCACATGTCCGTTCGCCTCCACCTTCCAAAGCACTGGGAAGGAAACAGGAGGTGACCGCACAAATACATTGATCTCACAAACCGACAGCAACAACCAGAAGAACGAGCATCTCTGAACTAAAGCGTGTCGCGGTCCACGCCCACCCGTGTCTTCACCAGAATCCGGTCGGCTGAGTGGGAGGTGCGACACACAGACGAGCGGCAGCATCATCCCAGAGGAGCGCGGCAGCATCCAGCCCCTGGTGACCGCCGCCTCCATCATGACGTCGGGGGAGTTCGTCCAGAGCTGCTGGAGCGCACGTTCATGCGTAGCACGCTCTACAAGGCGCTCTGCTTCCTGCTCCTCATCCTCCAGGGCGGCGTCCACGACTTCTACCTCATCATCTTCACCGACCTGTACTGGTGCTCGTGGATCGCCACGGATTTGGTGGTCATCTCCGGCTGGAGTATTTTCTTCATGAAGAACGCACGCAGCAAGCAGGAGCGCGCCTGCGGCTTCCACCAGAAAAGCTCCATCTTCAGCTGCACCCTGGGAGAGTTCACCTACGCCTACCTGGCCTGGCTCATCTACGTCATGCAAAAGGCTGCAAATTAAATTAGAAAACAGTGTGATTGATTTGTGAAACGTCTAACGACTGTTTCTGGTGACATCACATTAGAACACAGTCAGCTGGACTTCCTCCAGGTTGGTTGAAGACGCTTCACCTCTCGTCTGAGAGTCCTCTTCAGTTCTGATGACTGAGTCCAGTTACTCCTGTTGGAGCAGAAACCTGAGACCACCTTTCACGTTCAAATGTGGGGGCAGCTCGCATGAAGGTGGGCGGGACAACGGCCCACCTGAGTGGGAATGACTCCTAACGACGCTCATTGTTTTGGGGGTTTGTGGGGGCGAGTTCCTGCCCCAGCAGGACTATAAGTGTCTGGACTCGGTAGCAGTGAGTCACAACTGAAGGAGTCCTGACGTGGATGACTGAGACCTGCAGACATGTCTTCAACCAGCCTGAAGTAAGTTCTCCTCATTCTGCTTTGCTCTTCTTGACCTGCCTTTACCTGGAGGACTCCACACACTTTACTCTGACTCAGTGCTTTAGTTTGGAGTCATGGTCATCTTTATGTTGGAGGATGAAGTCCAATCCAGACTGCTTAGTCTGAAAAGTTGTCAAAGTTGTCCTGTTGGCCTCATCAAACCTGGACCTTCAGCTGCACTGGGACGGTTTGCAGCTGAGTGTGACACGAGTGGGATGAGGATCAGCACCTCTAAATCCGAGGCCATGGTTCTCGACCGGAAAAGGGTGGTGTGCTCTCTTCAGGTCGGGGGAGAGTCTTTGCCCAAAGTGGAGGAGTTGAAGTATCTTGGGGTCTTGTTCACGAGTGAGGGAAGGATGGAACGTGAGATTGACAGACGGATCGATGCATCTTCTGCAGTGATGCAGTCGCTGTAGGTCTGTGGTGGTGAAGAAGGAGCTGAGTCTCAAGACGAAGCTCAACTTTCAAGTTTCAAGTTAATTTATTTTTATATAGCCCAGATTGACAAAAAATGTTTCCAAGGGCTTCACAATCTGCCCATGGACGATATCCCTCGGACCTTTGTGCACTGCGAGCAGCACGACCCCCACATCGGATAAGGAACAACTCCCCCCAAAACCCTTTTAACAGGGGAAAAATGGATGGGAGAAACCTCAGGAAGACTGCAGAGGAGGGACCCCTCTTCCAGGAGTGGACAGACGAAGCAATAGATACCGCATGTACAGATTAACAACACAATAATAACAGTAACAATAATAAATGTATGACAAAGACACGCTGATCCATCCAGTAGAGCGAGTCACCACCAGCCGATGAAGCACACAGAGGTCACCGATTGCCGAGGATCCACCACTCTGAGGACAAACCAAACAGTGCCTAAGTCATTGTTCTCAAAAAAGTTATAGTTTAAGATTACTCTGCCAAAACCCCAAAACCACAGCAGAACCAAATGAGGCAGAACCAGACTCCCCTAGTGGATGGTGAAACAGGACCATTGTGCAGCTTGTGCTATCGCCAGCCATGGAAGCAGACAGAGGTAGCCGATTGCCGATGATCCACCACACAAAGGCCTGAGAGAGAGAACAGGAGAAGGAGGGAGAGAGATAGAGAGAGCAGGGGGAGAGTGGTGCTAGAGGGACCAGAATAGCAGAGGATTAATGGGAGGCAGGGGCCTAACTAAGAAATCCTATGGCTCGTCGGCAGGACTAGGCTAAACCTAAACATTGAGACCGCCATCCCCGATATTACTTATATGTTAGGTCGAACAGATATGTTTTGAGTCTAGATTTAAAGACATCTACGGATTCAGACTGTCTAATACCTATAGAGAGGTTATTCCACAAGAAAGGGGCACGATAGGGGAAGGCCCTCTGGCCAGCCGACTTCTTTTTAACTCTAGGAACACACAAGAGACCTGTATTCTGAGAGCGGAGAGCCCTAGTTGGCGTGTAAGGTTTAACAAGATCAGACAGATAGGTTGGAGCAAGCCTATTAATGCTTTTGTATGTCAATAAGAGTACCTTAAAATCGGATCTAACATGAATCGGTAGCCAGTGTAATGCAGCTAATACTGGGGTGATATGGTCAAATTTCCTAGTTTTAGTTAATATTCTTGCTGCTGTGTTCTGAACCATCTGAAGGCCCCTAGTACTAGACCGAGGCAACCCTGGTAACAGAACATTACAATAATCAAGTCTAGAGGACACAAAGGCATGAATCAAAATTTCTGCATCAGCCATGACTAGAGAGGACCTAATTTTGGAAATATTACGTAGATGAAAGAAGGCGATCTTTGTCACCTCTTTAATATGCTGGTCAAAGGCAAGAGTTGAATCTAACGTTACTCCAAGATTGTTGACTGTTGAACTATGGGTTATAAAACAGTTATCTACACATATTGTTAGTTGTTGAAATTGGTTTCTATGTCGCGCAGGGCCAATGATTAACATTTCAGTTTTGTCTGGGTTTAAGGAGCAAGAAATTACTGGACATCCAGCTATTCACGGTAGAAAGACAGGCCTCTAGTTTAATTAATTCCGATCGATCATCTACTTTTATGGGCATGTAAAGTTGTGTGTCATCAGCATAACAATGGAAACTTATTCCAAAGCTGCGTATAATTTGACCAAGAGGTGCAACATACAGGGAGAATAACAGAAAACCAAGTACAGACCCCTGAGGTACGCCATATTTGACGTCGGAGAAGGCAGACGTTTTATTATTGTAGGAGACGCATTGAGTCCTATCAGATAAGATTTTAACCAAGCCAGAGCTAACTGACAGACACCAAACTGTCTCTCCAGTTGGTCAAGGAGTATACAGTGATCTATAGTATCAAACGCTGCACTAAGATCCAAAAGTAGGAGAACAGAAGTGGTATCAGAGTCCAGATTTAATAGGAGATCATTCACAACTTTGGTAAGTGCTGTTTCAGTGGAATGGCGGGCCCGAAAAGCTGATTGGAATGGTTCGAAAAGACCGCTTAATGATAAATAATCTAAGATGTTGAGATACTACCCTTTCTAGTACTTTAGATAAGAATGGAAGGTTAGAAACTGGTCTATAATTATTTAAAGACTCTTGGTCAAGATGTGGCTTTTTAAGCGGAGGTTTAACCACGGCCGCTTTAAAGCTAATGGGAACAACACCGGTTGCAAGAGAAAGATTAACTACATTTAACATAGTAGGGCCCAGCAATGGCCATAATTCTTTAACTAGTTTAGCTGGGAGAGGGTCTAAGAGGCATGTAGTAGGTTTGGAGATTGAGAACAACTTCTCAATCTCTAAACCTAATTCTTCCAGAGAGACGGTCTCAAAGTGTGTTAAAGAGAGAAGTTGGGTTTTAACACCCAGAGAAGGAACCACATTAAACATTGATCCGGGTGAAGCTGAAGAAGTAATTTCATGTCTAATGTTATCAATTTTACAGCAACAAAAATCTTGAAAATCATTAGCCGCAAATAACAAGCTGCTTGCCGTTGGCTGTTTCTGGGTCAATCTGGCTACAGTATTAAACAGAAATCGAGGATTGTGTTTATTTTTGCTTATTAATCTGGAGAAATAGGCAGCTTTAGCGGTCGACAGAGCACACTTGCAGTTTAAGACACACTCGTGCCAAGAGATGTAGCATAATTTAGATTTTGATATACGCCACCTGCGCTCTAAACTCCTACAGGCCCGTCTGAGAACGCGTGTCTCCTCGTTAAACCATGGTGTAGACCTGCGCACCCCTATGGTTTTAGTTTTTAGAGGTGCAACTGAGTCCAACAGACTAGAAAGAGCTGAGTTTAGATTACTAGTGTAATTTTCGGTTGATCCTGTTGCTACAGTAAAAGGAGTCAATACCTCAGGTAGAAGCTCACTAAGTTTAGATACCGTTGACAAGCCGATATGGCCAGTAGTGACTAAATCAGGAGTAATGCTATCTTGACAAATAAAGGCTGCTTTAAAAGTAATTAGAAAATGGTCAGATATCACTGACGTAAGAGGAGAGACAGTCACAGCAGTAACATTTATACCACGTGATAGAATCAGATCTAGGGTATTACCACTGGAATGAGTTGCTTCATGAACCCACTGAGTGAAGCCTAACATGTCCAGGAGGGTTAAGAAAGCTTTACACAATGGATCACTAGCGTTATTTAAATGAATGTTAAAATCACCAGTCACTATAACCTCTCAATTTACTGGTCAATCTACATTCCTACTCTCACCCTTAGAGATAGGGTGAGGAGCTCAGTCACCAGGGAGGAGCTCAGAGTAGTTTGCCTTGAGCGAACCGGAATATTTCTGGGGTGAGAAAAAGAAAAACAAAGCGATCAGTTCATAAGACTCCGGGCCCCTGCGTAAAGTCTTCTCCAGTGCATCCCAAAGATTCTCTCCGGGGTTAAAGCCTGGGCTCCTTGGGGGATATAGTCGCCTTGGAATATGAGCGAGTCTTCAGGGAAGAAAAATCCATAGATGGACAGATGTTGTCATTCAGTGGGTCTGCAAATGACGTCATTTGATGGGTACATGACGTCGCTGCACCTCGAGTTGAACCTATCATAACACCGTCCCTCAGTGCAGGGACTTTTTAGTCAATTTACATTAAAAGCTGCCGTGACCCGGATTCGAACCGGGGTTGCTGCGGCCACAACGCAGAGTACTAACCTCTATACGATCACGGCCGATGAAAAAACAAAACTGGAAAACAGTTAAAAAATCATTTTTGGGGAGTGAGAAAAATACACACCACCAAGTAACACCGCAGCAACCACTTTGTTGTGGTTTCTGCAGCCACAACACAGAGTACTAACCACTATACAACCATGGCTGTATAGTGGTAGCTTCTAGCTTCTAGCTTCAGACTCATCACTCTATCTGACACTCTTTTTACCTCCAGGACATTCCTAACAAACTCCTCCTTCAAGATAACTCCTACTCCATTTCTCTCCCCATCTACACCATGATAGAACAACTTGAACCCTGCTCCTAAACTTCTAGCCTTGCTACCTTTCCACCTGGTCTCCTGGACACACAGTAGGTCTACCTTCCTCCTCTGCATCATGTCAACCAACTCTCTACCTTTTCCTGTCATAATTCCAATATTCAACGTCCCTACTCTTAGTCCTATACTCTTGGTGTTCCTCTTCTCTTTCTTCGAGCGAACGCACTTTCCTCCTCTCCTTCTTCGACCAACAGTAATCTAATTTCCACCGGCGCCCTGTAGGTCAACAACGCCGATGGCGGTCGTTGTTAACCCGGGCCTCGACCGATCTGGTATGGAAGTCATAGGTTTGATTTGCATCTTTGATTTGGCAAAAGTTTAACGCCGGATGCCCTTCCTGACGCAACCCTCTGTATTTATCCGGGCTTGGGACCGGCACAATAAGACACTGGCTTGTGTCCTCTTGCGGCTACATTCCATGCTAAAAAAAAAAAAAGCTAAAAAAAAAAAGAAGGATAACAAAGTGAATTTACAGCTGATTATTCTGAAGAAAAACACTCATGAAGGAGGCTGAACTAAAAAGGGGGTCTTCAGTTTGTTCTGGAACATGTAGACTGAACTCAGGAGCAGTGGTCACGTGGTCTGATGGGTCCAGATCCACGTGGGTTTCTGACTTCTTTATTCGTCAGCCGTGGTTGTATAGTGGTTAGTACTCTGTGTTGTGGCTGCAGAAACCACAACAAAGTGGTTGCTGCGGTGTTACTTGGTGGTGTGTATTTTACTCTCACCCTCCCAAAAATGATTTTTTAACTGTTTTCCAGTTTTGTTTTTTCATCGGCCGTGATCGTATAGAGGTTAGTACTCTGCGTTGTGGCCGCAGCAACCCCGGTTCAAATCCGGGTCACGGCAGCTTTTAATGTAAATTGACTAAAAAAGTCCCTGCACTGAGGGACGGTGTTACGATAGGTTCAACTCGAGGTGCAGCGACGTCATGTACCCATCAAATGACGTCATCTGCAGACCCACTGAATGACCACATCTGTCCATCTATGGATTTTTCTTCCCTGAAGACTCGCTCATATTCCAAGGCGACTATATCAGGATTTATTCAGCTCATATCTTTACAGAGGGCTTCAGGGACCATGGGACATCGTTTTTGATCCCAGATTGGCCCCCAAGGAGCCCAGACCTTAACCCCGGTGAGAATCTTTGGGATGCGCAGGAGAAGACTTTACGCAGGGCCCCGGAGGCTTATGAACTGATCGCGTTGTCTGTGTTGTGGCTGCAGCAAGCCCGGTTCGAATCCGGGTCGTGACATGGTTTAATTCAGTTTAAGAGGACTGGGTCTGACTGTTAATATTAGATTTATTTTAGCGTTTGTTGAAACTCTAAAAAGAGCTGCTGTATCTACTTTTGAAATGCCATTTTTATTCTTTAAGTCTTAAATTATTAATTATCTTAAAGTTATCTTAGTTATTTTAGAGTTCAAGGTAATTGGACCACACCGACAAGTTTCTTGTTCTGCAGGTGAGCTTGAAGTTTAAAGTTCTCAACAGTGTATTGTTTTTCCTCATCCCCAAAATTGTTCCTTTACTTTTATTCTGTTGTCTTTTTACATCAGCCGTGTCAGTCAGTTTCTAAATCAGTAAATTTATTTTGGTATTTTTCATAGAAGTGGCAACATCTCTGTCTCCTTTGTCCCTACTTTGCTCTTTCTTCAACATCCTCCACTGTCTTCTTTATCAACTTTCTATCACTCTCATGACCTTCCATCAGGGACTGCTGATATCCTCTCTCTCTCTCTCACTTACAACTTCTGCTTCTCTTCCTTGTTTGACTTCTTCTAGTTCCTTTCTCAGTCTCTACATCACAACATTCTCTCTATCTCTTCTGTCTTTCACTCTCTCTCTCTCTATTATTGCTGTTTTTAATTCAAATAAAGTTTGACGCACATCATCTGTTTCTCCATCCTCTTCAGTTTTTAACACTCCCTCTTTTATATGCCACAGAGCTTGTTTACTAGCTGCGACCTTTGTGGTTGATGGCTTATTTTGTGTTTGCTTTAACATTTCTCCTGAGCTTAAGGCCCACTGGTGAAATATTCCTCTCTACTTTGAGTTGGCATGTTCCTGAATGGAATGTTACCCTTGTTTTCAAAATAAAATGCCTCCCTACCTCTAGTAAAACTGTTGTCCTTGTCAATGGGCTCCGGCTGCCACAGGAGGGCCCGTCCCTTGCCAACCAGAACACCACGGTCAGGACACGGGGTTGTGTTCTGCTGTTTTCTACACAATTCAAAGGAAACACAAATTTGGATCACACCCCGAGTGAATTTCAAATCATCTGGTATTTTTTACAATTTAGTGTAGCTGCTGATTTGAAATTTCTAAAAAATATTTCTATTTTTTACAATTTCACTCTTTTCTCAAAAGCTGTTTTAAGACTTGAATGATGCCCCCCTGGCAAGATAAGAGGAAATGTTGTAGAGGAAGAGGAAGTGTTGTAGAGGAAGAGGAAGTGTTGTAGCTGTAGGTGGCTGCTCGTTGAATACGTTTTTTTGTGGTAAATGGACTCTTAATATAATTTTTGTTTCTTTATACATACAGTCCTGACTGTGCCTGACTGTTTATGCTGGGTGTTTCGCTGTGGACTTTTGTTGCTTGTCTCGGTCGGTGCTGCAAGCTGGTGCCTGAGCCAGGGAACGCAAACGCCCTGACAAACAGGCTGGAGCATCCCCTGCCACTGGATGCTTTAGTTCACAAACTACCGGAATGCCCCCACCAAGGAAAAGCCTGACACCAGAAGAGTTCGGGGAGATAAAACTCTCTCAATATTCTGTGCAGCGATGTGACTGCGGTCAGAACACAACAGGAGCAGCTTCTGGGGCTCCTGGAGGAGGTCAGAACACAACTGGAGCAGCTTCTGGGGCTCCTGGAGGAGGTCAGAACACAACAGGAGCAGCTTCTGGGGCTCCTGGAGGAGGTCAGAACACAACAGGAGCAGCTTCTGGGGCTCCTGGAGGAGGTCAGAACACAACAAGAGCAGCTTCTTGGGCTCTTGGAGGAGGTGAAACTACTACGCCTCCAGAACGCGGAGAAGGAGAAGCGAATTGTGGATCTCGAGCGGTGAGTGGATGAGCTGGACCAATACTCCCCCATCAATGATGTGGTCATCACCGGCATCAACATCAGGCCTCCCTCATAAGCTCGTGCAGTGGCCGCGGACAGCGGGGAGCCCAGCGAGCAGGAGACACCATCGGTGGAGCAACAGGTGGCTTCCTATCTCCAGAGCAAGGGGATAGAGTTGGACCGGGAGCACATCGAGGCGTGTCGCCCACTACCAGTAAAGAACGAGAGACCGTCAGTGCTCATCATAAGGTTTACTAATCGGAAAAAGAAAATGGCACTGCTGAAACAGGGGCACAAGCTAAAGGGCACTAATGTATTCATAAACGAGCACTTGACAAAGAAAAATGCTGACATCACAAGGATCGCAGGACAACTGCAAAAACAAGGCGAGATTCAACAAACCTGGGTAACAAACTGTAAGATCTTCATCAAACTAAATGGGTCACCGGAGGCAGCAGAAGTCTTGCTGGTGAAGAGCATAGAAGACCTTGAACAGTATCGACATTGATGCAGCTTGTGACTCCTCATCATCACAATGCCAAACACACCAAGAACACAGACTACACCAAGCACCAATATGAACATGGACATGTTACAGAAGATCCTACAGCATCAACAAATAGAACTGGAAACGTGTGAGTATCAAGAGCACACCCCACTGGAGCAGAAAAAGTATGCAGTTGGTCTCTTCATTGATCTGAACCCCATGTCAGACACATAAAAACAAAAATATACAAAACCCTCTCAATTATAAATAAAGCAAAATCATACCTTGATGGAAATGCACTCTGTACTTTATACTGCACCTTGGTCCTCCCGTACTTTACATATTGTGTTGAAGTTTGGGGGAATACTTATCAGAACACAATTAATCCTCTGATCATTCTACAGAAAAGAGCAGTGTGGAACACTCACAAGGTTGGTTTTCTTGAACATACTCATAACCTGTTTACGCAGTCAAAGTTGCTAAAATTTCATGATATTGTACCATATAATACATCAATAGTTTTATATAATAATAATAATAATAATAATAATAATAATAATAATAATAATAATAATAATAATAATAATAATGATGGATTAGATTTATTTAGCGCTTTCTTGTCTGGACATTCAAAGTCACTTACATTGGATCCATTATTCATTCACACCTCATTCATACGTGGTGGTGGTAAACTACGTACGTAGCCACAGCTGCCCTGGGGCAGACTGACGGAGGCGTGGCTGCCAATCTGCGCCTATGGCCCCTCCGACCACCACCGGAACAATCACACACATTCAAATAATTATTACCACCAAACTTCCAACATTTCTTTATAACTCCAGTCAGGGCTCATCACTTGAGAGGTTTTGGATGTTTTCATTGCCGAGAGCTCAAACCACACATAAATGTTTTTGTGTGTCTGTGTGCGGAGTGAAACTCTGGAACAATCTGGTCTCACAACACAAGAAATGCGAAAGTACTAATCAATTCAAACTGTTATATAAACATCATGTCTGGTCAAAGTATAGAGATGAGGGTCTTTAACTCAAACTGCTGTTCTGTTTGTTAACATGTGCTCAGTGTTTCTTTACAATCGTTGGTATTTGTTAATTACTGCTGTTGGCATTTGTCCATTACCATTGTTGGTATATTGTACATTACCATTGTTGGTATATCGTGCCTTCCTTACATTGTTGTGTCGAATTGCTATTGCAATGTGATAATTTCATTGTTGCCCATGGTGACGCCATCGTGATGCAATTATTGTGTGGTTATCCTTGAATCCTCGAAGTAGCAGTGAAGCTCAGTGTGTTGATCTCTGAATCAGGAACTGGGGTGGGATTACATGAGTTTTCTTCTTCCCACTCCCTTTCAGGCAGAATTGTATTGTTGGGTTATGATCTTTGTTTATTATTTGCTGATTTAATTATTTTGTTTGTTGTTGATTTTTTGTTTGTTTTTGTTTTGTTTTTCCTTGCCTTGTCTGAAATAAATGAATAACTAACTAACTAATGAAGAATACTTTAATAATGCTACAGCGGAATTTGTTACCTCTTTTAAGTACAAGTACAGTCATACGGCACACGTTACACAAGAAAGTACAAGAATACAGCTATCAGTTAGACAACACAGCATTCACACTAAATAAACAGGAGACATATAAACACGCTGTTCTGGGATCAGAAAATGGTCTCGTCAGACCTTCAGTCAGATTTACAGACCATTTGTTCAATCTGTCAACTGTTTAATTTGGTTATTTGGCTGGAATTTAGTTAATCTTTATTTTGGCAAGCTTGCATACCATTTTACCCCAGGTATCTGATCTTCACTCGGCGGCCGTCATTTTGTGAACCACTGTCTCCACAGATGTAGCTGTTCTGAGCAGTCAGTGGTTCTACCAGTTTAACCCTATCTAAACTAGTTTTACCTTTTGCTTAAGCCTTTCAAACATCACACTCTGTTCCTGACCATTAGCTCCATTCATTTTACACAATCCCTATTTATCACATTCACAAATTCACCTCCCTTTTCATACAATACAACACAATATTCAATTAACCCATTAAAAATGAGAGGTCAAGTATCTACTCTGGGTCCTCCAGCAGCGATGCCTCCAGCTGCTCTGTTAAAATCGCAGACAAAGACGACACTCGTCTAGCCATCGTACTTGCTCCAAGCTGGACATCGGAGATGACATCACGACCATGTTTCTCATCTTTGAATCATTATTTAGCGACAAGCATCATAGCTTCTTTAAAAACCTCACCATCTGAAAGTGGTTTATTGTTCTTTATCAAAAAACGGGCAGCTCTAGACGAAGCTTCGATTGTGTTCTGGGATTTTTTGACCGGCTTTGTGAAAAAAGTCTGTTGTTTGTCTGAAGCTGCCTTTAACCCACTGACTTTTTCAGTACATAAAGTGCTGCTGGGTGGGTAGTTCACAGTCATGTTTTTGTGGCATGTTTGGAAATGCCTCTCCACGTTGTGCCGCTTTGGTACTGCAACAGTCATCCCACAAAAAAGACACAAACATTTCTCTTTGAATGACGTAAAAAAATAAATCTTCTTTCCAGTCACTCTGAAAATACGATGTCCTTTTGTGTTTTCTTCCATGGTTTTTGGGCAAAAGCACAAGCAGGCTAACTCCTCATATCACCTGGTCAGTGTGTCAGGCGTAGACGCACGAATGACCTTCGACTTGGAGAGAGCAGAGTTTGATATCAAGTATTTTATTTGAATGTTTTAACTTAATAAAATATCATTTTAGAATGCTGAATAATTAAGTTGCGATATCATTAATGTGTTAATTAATGTTAATATGTTTAGACCACGCCTCACGGGCGCCACAAGGGGTGCTCGGGGGCGCACGGTCGCTCGCAGGAACAGCGTTGGTGACCTCTGGTTTAGAACCTCCAGACGTCACGTGAGCGCAGCAACGTCATGAGGAGCTCAGAGGTGATGAAGCTGGACCTGAGAGGGTTCCTTCTGACCGCACCAACCTTCTGACCGTCTCATTGGTCCTTTCATCGTGAGACCTACGGACGTTGGTGGACACAGGAGGGAGTGACAAAGGAGGAGCGACATAGGAAGGAGTTACACAAGAGGGAGTTACACAGGAGGGAGTGACTGTGTGTCGGCTGCTCTGACCTGATCCAGGAAACAACGTACAAACATTAGATAATAAAAGTCACACCCGTCTGTGGTGCTACAGCTGAAGAATGTGTGTGTGTGTGTGTGGTGTGTGTGTGTGTGTGTGTGTGTGTGTGTGTGTGTGTGTGTGTGTGTGTGTGTGTGTGTGTGTGTGTGTGTGTGTGTGTGTGTGTGTGTGTGTGTGTGTGTGTGTGTGTGTGTGTGTGTGTGTGTGTGTGTGTGTGTGTGTGTGTGGCGTGAGGATCAGGAGGTGGTCTTCTGGTGTCGACCCGGTGACACGAGTGGACCGTCACCTGAACATCAGTTTAACGTGAACACGTGTTCCTCCTGATCCTGGACAGGGTGGGGCCACCTCCATTTAAACATCACTATTGGTCACATGTCACAGTGAATCAGTACTCATCACCACAGCACCAGCTGCTAGCTGCTGTTAGCGACCTGAGCAGCTAGCGGTCCAATGAGTCCTGTTGCTGTGGCTTATGTTTGCTCTGGAGGGTTCTGTTGGGTTTTTCTGTCTATTAAAGGGCTTTGAAATGTCTCTTGACGTGATTAAGAGCTATATAAATAAAAGTTGGTTGAGTCTGACTCAGGAGGCGGAGCCAGAGGAGGGTGAGGAGGAGGAGTATGTAGAGTGGAGGATGAAGACGAGTGTCTGTAGTGGGACGATGAGCTAATGAAGCAACAGCCAGGACTAAGACATCAGGGGTCGGGGGTTCAAAGCTGTTTTTATGCCACTAGAGGGCGCCACCACATTCTAGACCTCACCTTCACTGGAGGGAGGCTAAGGCTAGCTGTTCATGCTAGCGACAAGAAGTATCTCAACAGCTGTCTGTGACATAAGGACATCCGTCTCTCATCCATCCATCCGTTCACCCACTTTGACAGACAGCTTGTGATCCAACAGGCTCTTAACCATTAATGAAACACACTCCCACACACACACACGCACACACACACGGGACACTTGGATGAAGGTGATGAAGGGAGGACACATCAGTACAAAATAATGGCTATGAGCAGCTTTAATAAAGAAAACTGAAGATCCAGCCTTCAGGAGTAAAACCTTACAGTTTGACAGTAAATGTCAGAGTGATCGTCAGGCTAACAGGAAGTGCTAACAGCTGTCAGTGATAAACAAGTCACACCAAAACCCACAAAGAAACTTGTGGGTTTTGTTTATTAGCTATATTTGAAGAAAATTAATTTGTTAAATATTATATTGACTTATTTTTGATATTTTAGAATTATACCTCCTACATGAAACGCACCAGAAAGACCAACAATAGATGTCAAGGTAATGTTTAGCATGAGCACAATGGCTTGTGGGACTTTTTTTCTTCATTTATATTTCATAAGTTCATTTATTGATGGCCTGCCAGGACCTCGTCTTCGTCCAGCAGCCTCAGAAGCATCTCCCTCAGCTCGAACGGCACCATCTCCTCCTCATCGTTGTCGAAGGAGTCTGTGCTCTCCTGCTCCTCAAAGATGTTCCACAGCGGAGTCCTGGAGTTCTCCTGGACACACACACACACACACACATACACACACACACATCAGCCTTCATCCAGTGATGCAGGTTTGCAAAAATCAGACTCCAAATGTCTCCAAACGATGGTTTCCACTGATCAGTGCTTCCACTCAGCCAGCAGAGGGCGCTGCTGTGGAGATGCTGCTGTTCTTGGCAGACCTTCAACAGAACCAGTGGACTGGTGGCCCCTTACCCTGTTCCTGTCATTGGATCCAGGCTGTCGGCGCGGGGGCTGGGCCTCCAACAGTCGTCCACCAGGAAAGGCGTGTTTATAGAAGCAGATGGTGCCAAAGGGACATGTGCCACGCCCCTCATCAAAGTACCGACACGGCTTGTTCCTGAAGGAGACCGAGAAGACTGTCAGGGATTCAGACACATCAGACAACACCGCCCACTCCACAGCCCAGATGTTCTCCTGCAGATCTACTAGTATAGCCCCACCCACTAGTGTAGCCCCACCCCTTACCCGTTTCTAGTCCGGCCCACTTACCGCATGCCGTCCTTGTATTTCTGGATGAGCTTCTGCTTGTCGTCCTCATCTTCCACCCAGAACTCACTCGGGATGACAAAGTTGGATGTTATTCCACACTTGGGGCAGCAACTGGAAATAAGTAGAAAAATGGTTTTACCATCTGAAACAGGGAACGTTCAGGAAGAAGCTCCTCTGAAGGAGATTAAAAACAGTCTCAGGAGATGTTTGGTGAGAAAAGGTGAATTAAAAAATGTTTCTGGTTGGTTTACAGACGATTAATCAATGTGATGGAACACTTATCGCTACAACCTCATTCAAAGTACCTCTGAAATATATTTAGGTAACATTTTTGATGCTTTCATGAAGAAGAAAGATGAATAAATATTTGTTATCCAAAGCTGTTAAAGTCGATCCACTGGACGTTAAGAAAGTTCTTGAAGACGTTTCATCTCTCATCCAAGAGACTTGTTCAGTTCTGAAGGTGGCTGGTGTTGTCCAGCTTATTTACCCTGTGGGGTGTGGTCAGGGCTATGCACATTCAGACGACCGTCGTTGAAACCCGTCTGGGTCCCCAACAATTGTTGGGTGTGTCAAAGGGGGGTCGTTGAAATGCAAGTTTCACCTTTGTATACTAATGACCCTCATTAGTATACAAAGGTGAAACACAAATTTCAACGACCCCCCCCCCCCCACTACCCATCACACACTGACGACTCACTTGGTGATATCGCACATGGCCCTCCTCCACGTCCTGATGCACTTCAGGCAGTAGCAGTGGCTGCAGTTGACCAGGATGCCGAAGCGCCGCTCACTGGGGTTGGCCTTCTCCAACACCACTTCAATGCACATACGACACATCATGTACTCGCTGCGCTGGATGGCGAACGAGAGCTCCATGTCCTTCTCGTGGGCCTCCATGCACGCCTGTGGACAGGTGCAGGAAGTGTGTGTATGTTACCACCATGTCAAAGGAGTGTGTGTGACAGCTCGTGTAGTGTGTCAGCAGGTCGTTACCTTGGTGTGCTCTGAGCGCTGACTGATGTCGGTGGGGTGGAGCACCTGGAGCTCACACATGTTACAAACGTCGCCATGGAGATAGGCACAGTTGATTCCATAGCGGCACTTTCCAATAGCGGCATAGAAGCAAAGCTGCTTCCTCAGCTCCTTGTTCTCAGGATCAGCTGCAGACGACCCACAACATCAAAACATCAAAATACTGTTACCATGGTACCCACACGCCTACAACCTGATCGGACTACAGCTTCCTTCAACTGTTTGTAATCTCAGATGACACAAGTTCACAGTTGTCCACTTGCTTGTCAATGGGTGAACAAAACAACAGTTTTACCAAATACCAAAATGAACAACAGCCCAACCCCCACCTAAGAAAATATCTGCAGCCCTAAGTCTCCTCACAAGGGGACGTAGGTGGGATCTAGTGCTTCTCCCCAACACACCACGCGGATCACTCACCCCGTCCACAGTACGGCTGTCCTGAAACAAAATCGGCCGCGTTGAACCAGTCTTGAACCCATGAGCCGGGTGTTGACCCACTGGGATCCAGGTCTGATGGGTCCAGCAGGGAAGTGGGGGGAGGCATCAGTGTCTGGGGGGTCGGCCGCTCCTCGCTTTTGGGTAGTTTGTAGTGTTCAAACCTGAGGACACACAAGTTACCATGTTATAACAGGAAGGTTTGGAGATAGAAACCCATTAGTCCCCCACACATATCAACAGAAAGTTGGGTGATAGAAACCCACCGTAACCCCCCCACACCCCTCACATATAAACAAAAGGTAAGGGGATGGAAACCCATTACCCTCCCTACATACAAACAGAACAGGGAAAAAACATCAACCGTTTTACCAAAAGAGCCTAAAAGAGCTACATAGATCTGAAACTGCTGCTCCACACCACTGGTGTCGGGGTCAGTATGAACACAAAGCATTTTGGGATTTTTAATTAATGGTGAGAACAATTTAGAAACCTTTCCCCGCTTCACCCTAAATTCTGTGCCCATTGCTCCTCGTCTTAGTTCTCATACCATTTAGTTATAAGAAGTCAGGACCAAACATATCCATGAGCACAGGAGACAGTGCTGGGATGAGAAAGATTACTCTAAGAATCTTCCAGCAATAACACAACAATACAGTCAGTACTAACAGTGTGAAGATGCTACTGCTAACTGCGAACCCATCTGTTCCAAAAGATGACCATGACTCCAAACTAAAGCACTGAGTCAGAGTAAAGTGTGTGGAGTCCTCCAGGTAAAGGCAGGTCAAGAAGAGCAGAGCAGATTGAGGAGAACTTACTTCAGGCTGGTTGAAGACATGTCTGCAGGTCTCAGTCATCCACGTCAGGACTCCTTCAGTTGTGACTCACTGCTACTGAGTCCAGACACTTATAGTCCTGCTGGGGCAGGAACTCGCCCCCACAAACCCCCAACACAATGAGGGTCGTTAGGAGTCATTCCCACTCAGGTGGGCCGTTGTCCCGCCCACTTTCATGCGAGCTGCCCCCACATTTGAACGTGAAAGGTGGTCTCAGGTTTCTGCTCCAACAGGAGTAACTGGACTCAGTCATCAGAACTGAAGAGGACTCTCAGACGAGAGGTGAAGCGTCTTCAACCAACCTGGAGGAAGTCCAGCTGACTGTGTTCTAATGTGATGTCACCAGAAACAGTCGTTAGACGTTTCACAAATCAATCACACTGTTTTCTAATTTAATTTGCAGCCTTTTGCATGACGTAGATGAGCCAGGCCAGGTAGGCGTAGGTGAACTCTCCCAGGGTGCAGCTGAAGATGGAGCTTTTCTGGTGGAAGCCGCAGGCGCGCTCCTGCTTGCTGCGTGCGTTCTTCATGAAGAAAATGCTCCAGCCGGAGATGACCACCAAATCCACGGTGATCCACGAGCACCAGTACAGGTCGGTGAAGATGATGAGGTAGAAGTCGTGGACGCCGCCCTGGAGGATGAAGAGCAGGAAGCAGAGCGCCTTGTAGAGCGTGCCACGCATGAACGTGCGCTCCAGCAGCTCTGGACGAACTCCCCCGACGTCATGATGGAGGCGGCGGTCACCAGGGGCTGGATGCTGCCGCGCTCCTCTGGGATGATGCTGCCGCTCGTCTGTGTGTAGCACCTCCCACTCAGCCGACCGGATTCTGGTGAAGACACGGGTGGGCGTGGACCGCGACACGCTTTAGGTCAGAGATGCTCGTTTGGTTCTTCTGGTTGTTGCTGTCGGTTTGTGAGATCAATGTATTTGTGCGGTCACCTCCTGTTTCCTTCCCAGTGCATTGAAAGGTGGAGGCGAACGGACATGTGCAGAAGCTTCGGGGGCTCGCGCTGCTGGTGTGGAGAAGCAGACAGTGGGACGTGAGCTGCTCACCGGTAACACCGGTAACACCATCACTTCATCATGACCAGAGCAAGGAGACGTTTCTCCTGCATGAAGGAACATTTAGAACAGGGGTCACAAACCTTTTTGAGGCTGAGGGCTACTTCATGAGCACTGAGTAGTATGAAGGTCTACGTAGGACCTCCACCCATCCATCATCTATCACTTATCCACTTACCATGAAAACCCCAAAGAGTGTGTTTCCAAAATTACATGGACATATCAACTTTTTCACCAGAGGAGCATCCTCTGGTGTTGTCATGTCAACATCCTGGACAATGTTGACATGATAAATAAAGACAAAGCCCGCACCCTCCCTTGGGGCGCCAGACCACACCACTGTTATGCTTTTTTTTTTTTGTCTGGATGTATTCTCATAGCTTAACCCCATAAAATGGGGTCAACTTTTTATGAGATCAATGCTTGTTTTAGTCTTGAAGAAAAATCTTTTATAGATATTAGTGCATCCTCTCTGGGAACTAAATTGTCAGTCTTTATTAGAGCTTCCTATTGTGAGCCAGAGAGGGAAGTGCTGCACCTCTGTGAGTTAAGGGGGAAAGCAAAAGGAGACAGGGAGAGAAAACACAAACTAAGTAGTGGATAGACAGGCAGTTGAAGTGAAAACGGTTTAAGCTGTTTCATTATATCTTAGAACTGGTACCTTAATACCAATGTTATAAAACACCAGATTTGTGGACCCTCTCTTGGGTCGGGCCTTTGCATGGCGAGGGCGCTTGTGCGTTCCAGTGACCCTGGAGAGTGATACCGTAGGGAGCTTGCTCCTGGTAGGGTCACCCATGGCGGACCGGTCTCCAAGGTAGGTTCCAGACAAACAAAGACCCCAGAGTGTCGGCACGCTGTGAGGTAGCAGCCCCACCAGCCGACCATCCTGCGGAGGGCTAACAACCCACCCAGGAGAAACCCTCTGTTACGAAACTGACCAGAAAAAGAAGCCGGACTGACCGACACGATAACGGACCCCAGCCTGCCCCCGACCAACGAATACGGATCAACCTTCTTCGTAGGATCCGTGTCGCCACATGGAACGTCTGGACACTCCTTCGCCCCGGAGCTGCCACTCTGCTGTCCCGAGAGCTCAGCCTGCCAGGGTGATGCTATAACATCACCCTGGCAGGGCTCTGTGAAGTACGACACCACCATTATTCTCACTGACACCAATGCCACTCTCTCCGACAGTGATCGGTCCACAGGCTCACCTGTCGGCACAACTTCTGCTGACAGGCTTGCAAACGACAATGGTCACCGCCTTCTCCTTCTCTGCCACCACAACAACTTCTGCATCGCTGACACCTGGTTTCCCTGGAAACCAGGGCTTTGAACCAGATTTTTTTGCCAATCGGTTTGTTCCGAACAGAAACAGAATGATAACGTTTCCGGGTTTGCGTTCCACCCATAAACTGACATTCCTGAACCGGTTAGAACAAAAAAATAAAGTTTCTGAACCGGTTAATAACGTTTCTTGTAAATATAAATATATAGGTGCCGTATTTTGGACACAATAAGACACGCTTAAAATTTCTCAAAAATCAATGCTGCGACTTTTTTAATATTAAGCGTCTTATGTGTACACTGAGTTCCAAAATCTGTAAAAATGTTTTTGTGTGATTTTAGTCAGCGATCCACCAGCTCGGCCATTGTCCACCGACATAGGACGTATTACGTCAGTACGTACGCCGGCAGCGATGGGCCAATTAGAGAAGTTGACGCAAGGCTACGTCCGGCACACCTCCGGTAGGTACCGGTATAGGGTATATACCGGTACTGTACCACAGGTATGCTGGTAACCACATTTATTTGGCTAAAGACCCCCGACAGTGAAGAGACATGCTTACGACGCAACATGTAAACTCCAGGCTATCAGTTCCGGTTGTTCCGATTCACATAAAGAGACCGGGGGGCTTTTTTCACGCTTCGCCATCTCTCTTGATCTGTGACTCCATGCCCCCCCCCCCCCCACACACACCACCGCTTCTGTCAGAAACACGTCAAGCGGCTGAATTCGGAGTTTGCCATCATCCTGGAGGATTAACGAAAGAACTCCAACCGTTGGGCATCGGTGTGAGCAAAGCCTTTAAAGTTAAGCTGCGTGCGTCGTGGGAGTGATGGTAAACACACCTTTACCAGGACTGGAGGCAGTGCCGAGCGAGTTACACCAAGAGTTACACGCCCACAATATGTGAGTGGAGTGCGGATGGCTGAACTAATGTGGCTGCTTCGACTTTTGTCTGATGTTTCGCTAAAGCATCATTACCGGACAGACACCCGGAAACCAGACGGTCAGCGATAGTGAAATTGCTGAGATATTCAATGCAGACCGGGAAGAGTATAGGACTGAGTTTGACTGTTCAGTTGTTTGATCACCAACATAACGGTCTTTTCTGCTCTCATCTATATCAGGTTCTGTTGAATAGGGAAATATATTTAAATGTTTTATTGTTGTGTAAATAAAACAGTAAATCTGCACACGAACGTTACAAAAACAGTTGAGAAAAATATTCATACCGTTGCGTATACCAATATTATATAAGAACTGAAATCAAAAGATGACATGTAGCTTGTTTGCATGGTTTCCTTGATACAGTAACAGACAAAACTGTTCTAGTTCTAACATCAGTGGATGTGAGATTGTACTGCCTATAACTGCTATAAAGGTCCTCCAAGTTTTATTTTCTGTCTGTTTTAGTCACAATACACACAGGAGTTCATAATTGATAAAAAGAAGAAGAAATCAGCACGAAATTGAAGAAAACAAAGGTGGTCTAATATTTTATGTTACTGATTGTCCTCTTCCCATTGCTTCACATTCTGGTGGAATACAGAGTGAAATTTATCCTCTACTGAAGTATTAACACATTCTCATCCTTTTTTAACAGACATTAGCAGAAGGGACCCAAATACACAGAGTATCACAGTGAATTAGACGCAAAAAAGTGAAAAAGTGGGGTTCGTCTTACATTCAGGTTCTAGAAATTATACCCATTCACAACGCTAGATGGCGCCAGATATCTTTAAAGCGAAGGCTGAACTTATCTTCCCAGTCTAAAACGAACCCCTGTCACGAAGATGAAAAATAAAAAAAGCGGCAAGAAAGAAGACATTGAAAACAGATGTAGAGTCACATCCTATCGCTTTGTGATATGGTGCCGAAGTGAAACATTTATAACCACCTTTTTATCGTTTGGCCACGGGTATTCTAAACCCTTGGTTCTTGTCTCTCATCGCTCTGAAATTTTGTCAATATCTTTTGAAATGTCAGAGTTTTTGGTTCCCAGCAAAGCTACTGGTGTGAGATTTATTTAAAATAACTTGTGTTCTTATGTCTGGCTCCTTAAGAAAACAGAAAATCTTTCTCTTCTGCCTACGCGCTCGAAAGGAGGGGTTGTGAAGGGGGGGTTTGGTTGAACGGGGGATTTCTTTTGCAGCTTCTGCACCTTCATATATTTTCCTTCACTACGCGCACCAACCTCCAAACCTCTGCTCTGACAACTCACAACAGCCTTAACGGCTCAACACAACGTCAATCTACACTTTGTTATTACCTTTAATGCACTTTCAACACACTTTCTACTATTCCATCTACAGCACATATGTTTTAATCCCAGTCAAACACAATCAATCAGACTTTTTGTTTTTCCAGCTCACACATTCACACCTGAGCTCAGCAATCATACACTCAGTTACACAGAATCACTTATGACGTCCAAGCAAACAGTTTTCCACACTCATAAAAAACAAAAACTTTATTTTATCCCAAGCTTGTATGTTCAGATTGTTTGATTGGTATGCTTGTACTTTCGGTGGGCTTACTAGTCACACAAATTCTCATTGGCTCTGATCTTCCCATACACGTATGGTCGGATCTTATCAAACACACACTAACTCTGGGTGACCTTATTTCAGCCGGGTGACTAAACTCAAAATGTTTTTGTTCTGAAGGAGCGGCGCATGGATTTCATCCATCCATCCATCCATCATCTCCAAGGGAGATGATGGATGATGGACACTCCAAGGGATGTCTTGGCATGAGCGGGAATTGATCCACCGATGGCTGGGTGATCCGTCTTCAAGGCATCTGCTCTACGGCTGAGCCACTGCCGCCCCTATAAGAGTGGAGGTGGGAGCACACAGGTAGACTACATCTTGTGTAGACGATGTAACCTGAAGGAGATCAGTGACTGCAAAGTAGTGGTAGGTGAGAGTGTAGCCAAACCGCATAGGATGGTGGTGTGTAGGATGACTCTGGTGGTGAGGAAGATTAAGAGAGCAAAGACAGAGCAGAAGACGAAATGGTGGAAGCTGAAAAGGAAGGAGTTAAGACAGGCCCCGAGTGGTCAGGAGGTGCTTCCAGATGACTGGACAACTACAGCTAATGTGATCAGGGAGACAGGTAGGAGAGTACTAGGTGTGTCATCTAGAAGGAAGGTAGATAAAGAGAGTTGGTGGTGGAATGAGGAGGTACAGGAGGGTATACAGAGAAAGAGGTTAGCTAAGAAGAAGTGGGACACTGAGAGGACTGAGGAGAGTAGACAGGAGTACAGGGAGATGCAACATATGGTGAAGGTAGAGGTAGCAAAGGCCAAACAAGGGGGCTTATGATGACTTGTATGCTAGGTTGGACAGTAAGGAGGGAGAGACTGATCTATACCGGTTGGCAAGACAGAGATACAGAGATGGGAAGGACGTGCAGCAGCTTAGGGTGATTAAGAATCAGAATCAGAATCAGAAAAAGTTTTATTGCCAAGTACAGTAAAGTTTATCTTTTGAAAGACCCTCCCCTCTTGCAGGAGGGGAGGGTCTGGAACAGGTTGTGGCCAGGATGAGAGGGGTCAGCAGCAATCCTGGCTGCACGTCTGCGGGTCCTTGTGTGGAACAGTTCCTGGAGGTTTGACAGGCTGCAGCCGATCACCTTCTCTGCAGAACGGATGACACGCTGCAGCTTGGCCTTGTCCCTGGCCGTGGCTGCAGCAAACCACACTGAAATGGAGGATGTGAGAATTGACTGAATGGTGGCCGTGTAGAAGTTCACCAGCATCTTCGCAGGGAGGTGAAACTTCTTCAGCTGCCGCAAGAAATACATCCTCTGCTGAGCCTTCTTGGTGAGGGGGCTGATGTTCTGCTCCCGTTTGAGCTCCCGGGTGATGGTGGTGCCCAGGAAGCAAAAGGACTCCACAGGGGTCACTGGAGTGTCACAGATGATGACGGGGGGAGGGCAGGAGGGTCTTTCCTGAAGTCTACTATCATCTTCACTGTTTTGAGAGTGTTGAGCTCCAGGTTGTTCCTGCTGCACCATGATACCAGGCGGTCCAGCTCAATTCTGTAGGCCGACACATCCCCATCAGACATGAGGCCGATGAGGGTGGTGTCGTCGGCAAACTTCAGGAGTTTGACAGACTGGTGACCAGATGTGCAGCAGTTGGTGTACAGGGAGAAGAGCAGAGGGGAAAGAACGCAGCCTTGAGGGGATCCAGTGCTGATGGTCCGGGTGTCGGAGACATGCTTCCCCAGCCTCACAAACTGCCGTCTGTCTGTCAGGAAGTCTGTAATCCACCTGCACATTGAGTCAGGCACATTCAGCTGGAAGAGCTTGTCATGGAGCAGAGCTGGGACGATTGTATTGAAAGCAGAGCTGAAGTCCACAAACAGAATCCTGGCGTAGGATGCTGGGGAGTCCGGGTGCTGGAGGACAAACTGTAGCGCCATGTTTACAGCATCATCTACAGATCTGTTGGCTCTGTAGCGAACTGCAGAGGGTTGGCAACATTCCATCCCAAAGGCAACAAAGTGTATTGACAGCTCAGAGGTTGATCCCATTATTATTGACATGATAAATAAAAGTAAAACATGAAAGTCAATGTTGAGTTCTTAATTTTTTTTCCCCCGATTTCATGTTTCTAACTAATACAAATGTTTCTGTGAACCACAGAACTGAAACGTTTGTTTTTCTCCGGTGTTTTGGCGCCACCTGCTGGTTGGGTCCGCATCAACCTAGAGGATTTGAACGTTCCATTATTTCTGCTTTAATTGTGTTTTTATGTGTATGAGTCTTGGTTATTGCTCATCTGTCATCCTAAAACCTCCTGGAGAAAATGTTTCTAACTACTTACTATGTTTACTTGCAGGTTTGAGACCTTTTAAAGGAATCACGTTAAAGTTGGTTGACATTAAAAGTAGTTCTACAGAATGTCATGAAGCTCAGCGCCGTGACGCTGGGGGCGATCTGGAGGAACAACTAAAGGAGTATGATGCTACTCTGACAACACAAACGCACACATGCGAGGAAATGAGTTAGTTTGTTCAATATGGATGAATTGTCAAATGTTGTTTTATTCAATAAAAGATCGTTTTGTATACCCATCATGTGTAGCTTCAAGTCGGGTCTAAGGCAGAGATCCAGCAGTCCGTGTACATGATTTACCTCTTCTTAGGATTGATGACAACTTTCTGAAAAGACTCGACAATATCCTCACCTCCATCCTTTAGTCGTCTTTCGACAAAATCCTTCAAAGAGTCAAATGACAACTTTGTTCATCGAACTAAATAACAGATAAACTAACGACTTCCACACATTGCAGGAACGTAAAAAGCTAAGGCTAATAACGAGTATTTGTTGACTCCCGCTTGTTGTCCCCCCCAGAAAAACGTCCAACTAGGAACACATCTAAGCTTTTATTTCCACTCTAGCTGTATGTATGGATTCAAATTCTACTTTTTAATATTAATAGAAATTGAGAAATGTACTTCCATTTTTTTACATTTCACCAGGAACTGAAAAAAAGTAGGGGACTATAACTGGAATGAAATCAGGGCGGCAGGACATCGGTCCACATTGGTTTAGGAACCGGAGGAGGATCGGTTTAGGACCAGCGTGTGTGGAGTAAATAGGTTTACTTGTTTCTTCAACCGCAGTTGGGTTCTCTGGTTTGTGATGCAACTCAAAAGTGTGCGAAACTCAAGTCGAGACGCGTTGGACCTCAAGTTCTTTTCATTCTGAGGTGGCAGTCGCTTAGTCCACACTCGACTTGGTAACCGAAAAGTGACCAGTTCAAGTCCAGCGTGGTCCAATCACTAAAGCAAGATGAACTGGTAGCTGGAGAAGTATCGTCTCCTGAGAGGTGCGGGAGTGATCTTGAGCAAGGCACTAAACCCCACAAGCTGTTTCTAGGGCACGGATAGAACGCGAGGGAACGCGGATGGAAGACAGGATATCAAAACGCCTGGAAATCCCACCCACATTTCAGCGATAGCGCACTATGGACATTCTCTCTTTCTCTCTCTCTCTCTCTCTCTCTCTCTCTCTCTCTCTCTGTCTCTGTCTCTCTCATTTCCTTGACCTATCTCTATCCTCAGTGTATTTCTCTTTCCCAACCAACAGGTCAAGGCAGATGACCCCCCTCCAGAGTCTGGGTCCTGCCCGGAGTTTCTTCCTCCATGAGGGAGTTTTTCCCTGCCACCGTCGTTTATGCTGCTCTGGAGGACATTGTTGACTTTCTATCTGTTAAGCGTTTTGAAATGTCTTCAGATGTGATTAAGCGCTATATAAATAAAAGTTGATTGATTGATTGATTGATTTCACCAGGGACTGAAAAAAAGTAGGGGACTATAACTGGAATGAAATGGGGGCGGCAGGACATCGGTCCACATTGGTTTAGGAACCGGAGGAGGATCGGTTCAGGACCAGCGTGTGTGGAGTCTGAACCGGTAGCTGGAGAGATCACGTGAACATACACACCCCTGTGTTTATTTGATGTTTGTTTAAAGACCCATATTTACTACTGCTGACGTCACTGGTGCTGACCTGACCCCATCGTGTCTCTGCTCAGGTCACGTGCTGTAACATAATTTGACCAGTAGGGGTAGCTCTACACCTGCATTGAGACACAGCAGAACAAGAGGTTACAGAACAAGGATAACAAAGTGAATTTACAGCTGATTATTCTGAAGAAAAACACTCATGAAGGAGGCTGAACTAAAAAGGGGGGCTTCAGTTTGTCTGGAACGTGTAGACTGGACTCTGGAGCAATGGTCACGTGGTCTGATGGGTCCAGATCCACGTGGGTTTCTGTCTTCTTTTATTCGTCAGCCGTGGTTGTATAGTGGTTAGTACTCTGTGTTGTGGCTGCAGAAACCACAACAAGGTGGTTGCTGCGGTGTTACTTGGTGGTGTGTATTTTTCTCACTCCTTGATTTTTTAACTGTTTTCCAGTTTTTGTTTTTTCATTGGCCGTGATCGTATAGAGGTTAGTACTCTGCGTTGTGGCCGCAGCAACCCCGGTTCGAATCCGGTTCACGGCAGCTTTTAATGTAAATTGACTAAAAAAGTCCCCGCACTGAGGGACGGTGTTATGATAGGTTCAACTCGAGGTGCAGCGACGTCATGTACCCATCAAATGACGTCATCTGCAGACCCACTGAATGACCACATCTGTCCATCTATGGATTTTTCTTCCCTGAAGACTCGCTCATATTCCAAGGCGACTATGTCAGGATTTATTCGGCTCATATCTTTACAGAGGGCTGCAGGGACCATGGGACATCGTTTTTGATCCCAGATCGGCCCCCGAGGAGCCCAGACCTTAACCCTGGTGAGAATCTTTAGGATGCGCTGGAGAAGACTTTACGTAGGGCCCCGGAGGCTTATGAACTGATCGCGTTGTTTTAACTTTTGTCACCCTACAAATATTCTGGTTCGTTTGAGGTGGAGGACAAGCGGCTCTACTCCGAGCTCCTCCCTGGTGAATGAGCTCCTCACCCCATCTCTAAGGGTGCACCCAGCCACTTTACGGTGGAAAATCATTTCAGCCGCTTGTATCCGCGAACGCAGTAGGAACGTCAATTGACCGGTAAAACGAGAGCTTCGTCTTGCGACTCAGATCCTTCTTCCCCACGAGAGACCTATACAGCGACCGCATCACTGCAGAAGCTGCACCGATCTGTCTGTCAATCTCACGTTCCATCCTTCCCTCACTTGTGAACAAGACCCCAAGATACTTAAACTCCTCCACTTGGGGCAAAGACTCTCCCACTCGCGTCACACTCAGCTGCAAACCGTCCCAGTGCACGCTGAAGGTCCAGGTTTGATGAGGTCTGCAAAAAACAGGGATGAAATCCTTTGGTCCCCAAACCGGACTCCCTCCGAATCCTGGCTGTGCCTAGAAATTCTGTCAACAAAGATCATGAACAGAACCGGTGATAGAGAGCAGCTCTGCTGGAGTCCAAAGTGCAACTGGAACCGGTCTAACTTACTGCCGGCAATGTAAATCCTGCTCTGTCTTCGGTCATACAGGGACCGTAGAGCCCTCTGCAAAGGGCCCCATTCTCTCAAAGCACTCCCCACAACATACCATGAGGGACACGATCAAATGCCTGAATGGACTGAATCCAATGTACTGAATCCGAGGCTTCCACATGGCATACACGGAACACACACCAGGGTCAGCGGAGGGTGTCTCTGGTTGAACCTCTGCCCAGTAGATGTCAGCAGTGGGTGAGGTTGGAACTGGTTGTGTCAGCCATTGTCCATTGTGCCCAGCTTCACTGCAAAAAACTTGAGTACCGTCTGGGAACCGGACAGTCAAACCTTGTGGTCCACACAAAATGTAAGCGTTTGTGACAATTAGCAAGTCTCTGCCTATTAGGCTCATATAATCTGCTTTCACCTCTTCCTCGTCCTCCTTGGGCCCCACACCAGCCACCACGACCCTGCCACATAACACTGCCAGCGGGGTTAGAGTTCTTCTCGTCCTTCTTGTCATTTACCTTGGCCCTAGCCTCAGCTAATTGTATTTTAAGTAATTGTGTCTGCATGTGTTGGATGTCGGTGTTGTGGCTGGCTTCTGTTTTTTGGTAATGTGTCAGATGATTCACAAGGTGATTGCAGAACCGGCTTTCTGTCATAATCAAGAAATCTGGATCACCTGTTAATTTGTCCTTTGACAAATTTGAAGTTTCACAATTTGAAGGAAACACACGTTTGGATCACACCCCGAGTGAATTTCAAATCATCTTCTAGTTTTTGCAATTTCCCTCTTTTCTCAAAAGCTGTTTTAAGACTTGAATGAATAAAGAATACTCTATTAATCCTACAGGGAAATTATTTACCTATGTTAAGTATACAGTCATACGGCATACATTATACAAGAGTGCAAGAGAATACAGCTATCACAGTTCGACAACACAGCATTCCCACTAAATAAACACAAGAGACATATAAATATGACTGTATAGACAAACACAACAAAACCTAATAGCATAAATTGAGTGCAGAGATCACACAATAGCTCAAAGATCCCATTAGATCTCAAGCTAGACGCCACATGGTACAAAACACGTCATCGTCAGTGACAGGACACCAAAGTACCACCCAGCAGATCTTCCGTTTAGATAGATAGATATATACTTTAATGATCCCAAGGGAAATTCAGGTAAGAAACCAAAGACACTGGGCATCGCTGCGAGAAGGGGTCACCTCCCCCTCACTCAGGCGCAGTTTGATGACATTCCTCTCCTTGACTTGTTTTTAAAAGCCTCATCTTTATTTTTATTAAATTATTTTTTTTGAGCTCGTTGTTCTGGGATCAGAAACGGTCTCGTCAGACCTTCAAGCAGATTTACAGACCATTCCTTCAATCTATCAATTGTTTAATTGCCTTATTTGTCTCTATTTTGTTATTTTGGCAAGCTTGCATAACATTTTACCCCATGTATCTGATTTTCACTCGGTGACCGCCATTTTGTGAACCACTGTCTCCCCAGATGTCGATGCTTTGCGCAGTCAGTGGTTCTCCCGGTTTAACCCTATCTAAACTGATTTTACCAATTTACATTTAATTACTGAATCAAAGTCGGAGGGACATGAACCCAAGGGATATTAACTGAAATTGCCATTCGGAGGGTCTCCAACCCCAATGGTACTTTACCGAAAGGACTCCAACCTTGACCTCTTATCTTCTATCTTAGTGAATTGATCTTACAACATTATCACTCGTCTCCTTTAACTTAGTCAGTCCAATTGCAGAAATTTGATTATTACAACAGGTTTTCCATCCATCCATCCATCCATCCATTCTCTTCCGCTTATCCGGGGTCGGGTCGCGGGGGCAGCAGCTTAAGCAGGGAAGCCCAGACTTCCCTCTCCCTAGCCACTTCATCCAGCTCCTCCGGGAGAATCCCAAGGCGTTCCCAGGCCAGCCGGGAGACATAGTCTCTCCAGCGTGTCCTGGGTCGTCCCCGGGGCCTCCTCCCGGTAGGACGTGCCCGGAACACCTCACCAGGGAGGCGTCCAGGAGGCATCCTAACCAGATGCCCGAGCCACCTCATCTGGCTCCTCTCGATGCGGAGGAGCAGCGGCTCGACTCTGAGTCCCTCCCGGATGGCCGAACTCCTCACCCTATCTCTAAGGGAGACCCTACGGAGGAAACTCATTTCGGCCGCTTGTATCCGGGATCTCGTTCTTTCGGTCACGACCCATAGCTCGTGACCATAGGTGAGGGTAGGAACGTAGATCGACCGGTAAATCGAGAGCTTTGCCTTTCGGCTCAGCTCCTTCTTCACCACGACAGACCGATACAGAGTCCGCATCACTGCAGACGCTGCATCGATCCGCCTGTCGATCTCCCGTTCCATTGTACCCTCACTCGTGAACGAGACCCCAAGATACTTGAACTCCTCCACTTGGGGCAGGATCTCATCCCCAACCTGGAGAGGGCACTCCACCCTTTTCCGACTGAGGACCATGGTCTCAGATTTGGAGGTGCTGATTCTCATCCCAACCGCTTCACACTCGGCTGCGAACCGTTCCAGTGAGAGTTGGAGATCACGGCTTGATGAAGCCAACAGCACCACGTCGTCTGCAAAAAGCAGAGACGCAATACTGAGGCCACCAAACTGGACACCCTCAACGCCTTGGCTGCGCCTAGAAATTCTGTCCATAAAAGTTATGAACAGAATCGGTGACAAAGGGCAGCCTTGGCGGAGTCCAACCCTCACTGGAAACGAATCCGACTTACTGCCGGCAACACGGACCAAACTCTGACATTGGCCGTACAGGGACCGAACAGCCCTTATCAAGGGGTCCGGTACCCCATACTCCCGAAGCACCCCCCACAGAACCCCCCGAGGAACACGGTCGAACGCCTTCTCCAACTCCACAAAACACATGTAGACTGGTTGGGCGAACTCCCATGCCCCCTCAAGGACCCTGCGGAGGGTGTAGAGCTGGTCCACTGTTCCACGGCCAGGACGAAAACCACACTGCTCCTCCTGAATCCGAGATTTGACTTCCCGACGGACCCTCCTCTCCAGAACCCCTGAATAGACCTTACCAGGGAGGCTGAGGAGTGTGATGCCCCTGTAGTTGGAGCACACCCTCCTGTCCCCCTTCTTAAAAAGGGGGACCACCACCCCAGTCTGACAATCCAGAGGCACTGTCCCCGAAGTCCACGCGATGTTGCAGAGGCGTGTCAACCAGGACAGCCCCACAACATCCAGAGCCTTTAGGAACTCCGGGCGGATCTCATCCACCCCCGGGGCCCTGCCGCCGAGGAGCTTTTTAACTACCTCGGTGACCTCAACCCCAGAGATAGGAGAGCCCGCCTCAGAGAACCCAGACTCTGCTTCCTCATGGGAAGGCGTGTCTGCGGGATTGAGGAGGTCTTCGAAGTATTCTCCCCACCGAGTCACAACGTCCCGGGTTGAGGTCAGCAGCTCCCCATCCCCACTATATACAGTGTGGATGCTGCACTGCTTCCCCCTCCCGAGACGCCTGATGGTGGACCAGAATCTCTTCGAAGCCGTCTTGAAGTCGTCCTCCAAGGCCTCACCGAACTCCTCCCACGCCCGGGTTTTTGCCTCAGCAACCACCAAAGCCGCATTCCGCTTGGCCTGCCGGTACCTATCAGCTGCTTCAGGAGTCCCACAGGCCAAAAAGGCCCGATAGGACTCCTTCTTCAGCTTGACAGCATCCCTTACCGCTGATGTCCACCAACGGGTTCTGGGGTTGCCGCCACGACAGGCACCGACCACCTTACGGCCGCAGCTGCTGTCGGCCGCCTCGACAATGGAGGCGCGGAACATGGTCCACTCAGACTCAATGTCCCCCGCCTCCCCCGGAACGTGAGTGAAGTTCTGCCGGAGGTGGGAGTTGAAACTCCTTCTGACAGGGGATTCCGCCAGGCGTTCCCAGCAGACCCTCACAATACGTTTGGGTCTGCCAGGTCCCTCACCCTTATGTCTGAACATGGTGTTCGTTATGGACAGTCCGTGACAAGCACAGAAGTCCAATAACTGAACACCGCTCGGGTTCTGATCGGGGGGGCCGTTCCTCCCAATCACACCCTTCCAGGTCTCACTGTCATTGCCCACGTGAGCATTGAAGTCCCCCAGCAGAACGATGGAGTCCCCAGTGGGAGCGCTCTCCAGCACCCCCTTCAAGGACTCCAAAAAGGGTGGATACTCTGAACTGCTGTTTGGTGCATACGCACAAACAACAGTCAGGACCCGGCCCCCCACCCGAAGGCGGAGGGAGGCTACCCTCTCGTCCACCGGGGTGAACCCCAATGTATAGGCGCCAAGCCGGGGGGCTATAAGTATACCCACACCTGCTCGGCGTCTCTCACCATGGGCAACTCCAGAGTGGAAGAGAGTCCAACCCCTCTGGAGAGGACTGGTACCAGAGCCCAAGCTGTGTGTGGAGGTGAGCCCGACTATATCTAGTTGGAACTTCTCAACCTCACACACCAGCTCAGGCTCCTTCCCTGCCAGAGAGGTGACATTCCACGTCCCAAGAGCCAGCTTCTGTAGCCGGGGATCGGATCGCCAAGGTCCCTGCCTTCGGCCACCGCCCAGCTCACAATGCACCCGACCCCTATGGCCCCTCCCACAGGTGGTGAGCCCATGGGAAGACAACAGGTTTTCTGCTTACCATTGTTAATTGTGGCCACTGGGAGAGGAAGAACAATGTTTTGGACTGGATCGTCCTAGGTCATTGTTATTGTTGAAAAGACTTTGCTTCACTGTCCACGGCCGCTGTCGTCACGGAGTTGACGGTTGTAGCCCAGCTACATTCTTTAAAAGATATTAGTATTTGGGACTATGTCAATCAGAAGATAGATTCGACTCTTAGAGGTAATGGTACAATGCACCACACACACACAGTACTTTAGATGCAGTTGGTACTATGTAGTACCTTGTACACACACACACACACTCACACACACACACACACACACACACACACACACACACACACACACACACACATATATATATGTGTGTGTGTGTGTGTGTGTGTGTGTGTGTGTGTGCGTGCGTGCGTGCGTGTGTGTGTATATATATATATATATATTTATATATATATATATATACACACACACACACACAGTAGAACCCAATATTTACAATCTGCAGAATAAATTAAATAAACTACTAAAGTGCACTTGACATTTTTGATGCATCATAACATTCAAAATCAGGCAAAACCAGGGGGGTGAGGATTGACTTTAGGGCAGTGCAGATGGCGTCATCGGTAGAGCGGTTGGACCAGTAGGCAAACTGAAAAGGGTCCAGGGTTGAAGGGAGGGCAGACTTGTTGTGGTGCATGACTAGCCGCTCGAAACGCTTCATAAGGATGGGAGTGAGTGCAACTGGGCGGTAGTCGTTGAAGCTGGATGGGGGCGACTTCTTCGGGACTGGGATGATGGTGGTGGCTTTGAGGAAGGTGGGGACAACAGCCTGGTTCAGGGAGATGTTGAAGATGTCTCTGAAGACACCTGTGACCTCATCAGCAGTCTCTCAGGACACGACCAGGAATGTTGTCAGGACCTGGGCTTTCCGTGAATTAGTCCTTCTGAGGACTTGCATCACGCTGTCCTGAGAAAGTGTCAACGCCTGGTCGCCAGGAAGGGGTGGAGTCTTCAGTGCCGGGATGTTGTTGTTTGCCACAAAGCACGCAAAGAAGACATTCAGCTGATTCAGCAGAGTGGTGGAGCTGTCGCAGAACTGAGAAAGTTGGCTTGTAGTCCATAATGAACTGAATCTCCCGCCACATGTTCCTGGTGTCTCTGCTGTCGCTGAAGTGGGTGGCGATCCTCCTGGAGTACTGTCTCTTGGACACTCGTATGCCTCGTGACAGGTTGGCTCTCGCTGTCCTCAGGCCCACCTCGTCCCCAGCTCTGAGAAGGTTCTGGTGACCGTGACATCATCCATGCATTTCCTCATGTATGCAGTGACGGTCTCCGTGTACTCCTGGAGGTCTGTGGTGTTGTTGTGGGTGGCTGCATCTTTGGATACGCTCCAGTCTGTGGTGGAGAAGCAGTTTTGGAGTGCCTCTGACGACCCATCAGGCCACACCCGTATCTTCCTTTTCAGAGGTCTGACGACTCTGACGAGCGGTCTGTATGCCGGCGTTAGCATAACAGTGGTGTGGTCTGATGCCCCAAGGTGGGGGAGAGCAGGGGCTTTATAGGCATATTTATGTGTCGTGTCAACATTGTCCAGGATGTTAGCTCCTCTGGTGAAAAAGTGGTGGGTGGGACAACGGCCCACCTGAGTGGGAAGGACTTCTAAAAACCCTCATTGTGTTGGCGGTTTGTGGGGGGGACTTTCTGCCCCAGCAGGACTATAAGTGTCTGGACTCAGTAGCAGTGAGTCACAACTGGAATCCTGACGTGGATGACTGAGACCTGCAGACATGTCTTCAACCAGCCTGAAGTAAGTTCTCCTCATTCTGCTTTGCTCTTCTTGACCTGCCTTTACCTGGAGGACTCCACACACTTTACTCTGACTCAGTGCTTTAGTTTGGAGTCATGGTCATCTTTATGTTGGAGGATGAAGTCCAATCCAGACTGCTTAGGCTCAACAGATCAGAGTGTGTTTCCTATGAGTCTTAGCGTCCTGCTCATTCATTGAAGTGTCTTTTGGAACAGATGGGTTAGCAGTTAGCAGTAGCATCTTCACACTGTTAGTACTGACTCTATTGTTGTGTTATTGCTGGAAGATTTTTAGAGTAATCTTTCTCATCCCAGCACTGTCTCCTGTGCTCATGGATATGTTTGGTCCTGACTTCTTATAACTAAATGGTATGAGAACCAAGACGAGGAGCACTGGGCACAGAATTTAAGGTGAAGCGGGGAAAGGTTTTTTAAAATGTTCTCACCATTAATTAAAAATCCCAAAATGCTTTGTGTTCATACTGACCCTGACACCAGTGGTGTGGAGCAGCAGTTTCAGATCTATGTAGCTCTTTTAGGCTCTTTTGGTAAAACGGTTGATGTTTTTTCCCTGTTCTGTTTGTATGTAGGGAGGGTAATGGGTTTCCATCCCTCTACCTTTGTTTATATGTGAGGGGTGGGGGGAATACGGTGAGTTTCTATCACCCAACTTTCTGTTGATATGTGTGGGGGACTAATGGGTTTCTATCTCCCAACCTTCCTGTTATAACATGGTAACTTGTGTGTCCTCAGGTTTGAACACTACAAACTACCCAAAAGCGAGGAGCGGCCGACCCCCCAGACACTGATGCCTCCCCCCACTTCCCTGCTCGACCCATCAGAACTGGATCCCAGTGGGTCAACACCCGGCTCATGGGTTCAAGACTGGTTCAACGCGGCCGATTTTGTTTCAGGACAGCCGTACTGTGGACGGGGTGAGTGATCCGCGTGGTGTGTTGGGGAGAAGCACTAGATCCCACCTACGTCCCCTTGTGAGGAGACTGAGGGCTGCGGATATTTTCTAAGGTGGGGGTTGGGCTGTTGTTCATTTTGGTATTTGGTAAAACTGTTGTTTTGTTCACCCATTGACAAGCAAGTGGACAACTGTGAACTTGTATCATCTGAGATTACAAACAGTTGAAGGAAGCTGTAGTCCGATCAGGTTGTAGGCGTGTGGTCACCATGGTAACAGTATTTTGATGTTTTGATGTTGTGGGTCGTCTGCAGCTGATCCTGAGAACAAGGAGCTGAGGAAGCAGCTTTGCTTCTATGCCGCTATTGGAAAGTGCCGCTATGGAATCAACTGTGCCTATCTCCATGGCGACGTTTGTAACATGTGTGAGCTCCAGGTGCTCCACCCCACCGACATCAGTCAGCGCTCAGAGCACACCAAGGTAACGACCTGCTGACACACTACACGAGCTGTCACACACACTCCTTTGACATGGTGGTAACATACACACACTTCCTGCACCTGTCCACAGGCGTGCATGGAGGCCCACGAGAAGGACATGGAGCTCTCGTTCGCCATCCAGCGCAGCGAGTACATGATGTGTCGTATGTGCATTGAAGTGGTGTTGGAGAAGGCCAACCCCAGTGAGCGGCGCTTCGGCATCCTGGTCAACTGCAGCCACTGCTACTGCCTGAAGTGCATCAGGACGTGGAGGAGGGCCATGTGCGATATCACCAAGTGAGTCGTCAGTGTGTGATGGGTAGTGGGGTCGTTGAAATTTGTGTTTCACCTTTGTATACTAATGAGGGTCATTAGTATACAAAGGTGAAACTTGTATTTCAACGACCCCCCTTTGACACACCCAACAATTGTTGAGGGGCCAGACGGGTTTCAACGACGGTCGTCTGAATGTGCATAGCCCTGACCACACCCCACAGGGTAAATAAGCTGGACAACACCAGCCACCTTCAGAACTGAACAAGTCTCTTGGATAAGAGATGAAACGTCTTCAAGAACTTTCTTAACGTCCAGTGAATCGACTTTAACAGCTTTGGATAACAAATATTTATTCATCTTTCTTCTTCATGAAAGCATCAAAAATGTTATCTAAATATATTTCAGAGGTACTTTGAATGAGGTTGTAGCGATAAGTGTTCCATCACATTGATTAATCTTCTGTAAACCAACCAGAAAAAATTTTTAATTCACCTTTTCTCACCAAACATCTCCTGAGACTGTTTTTAATCTCCTTCAGAGGAGCTTCTTCCTGAACGTTCCCTGTTTCAGATGGTAAAACCATTTTTCTACTTATTTCCAGTTGCTGCCCCAAGTGTGGAATAACATCCAACTTTGTCATCCCGAGTGAGTTCTGGGTGGAAGATGAGGACGACAAGCAGAAGCTCATCCAGAAATACAAGGACGGCATGCGGTAAGTGGGCCGGGCTAGAAACGGGTAAGGGGTGGGGCTACACTAGTGGGTGGGGCTATACTAGTAGATCTGTAGAAGAACATATAGGCTGTGGAGTGGGTGTTGTCTGATGTGTCTGAATCCCTGACAGTCTTCTCGGTCTCCTTCAGGAACAAGCCGTGTCGCTACTTTGATGAGGGGCGTGGCACATGTCCCTTTGGCGCCATCTGCTTCTATAAACACGCCTTTCCTGGTGGACGACTGTTGGAGGCCCAGCCCCCGCGCCGACAGCCTGGATCCAATGACAGGAACAGGGTAAGGGGCCACCAGTCCACTGGTTCTGTTGAAGGTCTGCCAAGAACAGCAGCATCTCCACAGCAGCGCCCTCTGCTGGCTGAGTGGAAGCACTGATCAGTGGAAAACATCGTTTGGAGACATTTGGAGTCTGATTTTTGCAAACCTGCATCACTGGATGAAGTCTGATGTGTGTGTGTGTGTGTGTGTGTGTGTCCAGCAGAACTCCAGGACTCCGATGTGGAACATCTTTGAGGAGCAGGAGAGCCCAGACTCCTTCGACAACGATGAGGAGGAGATGGTGCCGTTCGAGCTGAGGGAGATGCTTCTGAGGCTGCTGGACGAAGACGAGGTCCTGGCAGGCCATCAATAAATTAACTTATGAAATATAAATGAAGAAAAAAAGTCCCACAAGCCATTGTGCTCATGCTAAACATTACCTTGACATCTATTGTTGGTCTTTCTGGTGCGTTTCATGGAGGAGGTATAATTCTAAAATAACAAAAATAAGTCAATATAATATTTAACAAATTAACTTTTTTCAAATATTGCTAATAAACAAAACCCACAAGTTTCTTTGTGGGTTTTGGTGTGACTTGTTTATCACTGACAGCTGTTAGCACTTCCTGTTAGCCTGACGATCACTCTGACATTTACTGTCAAACTGTAAGGTTTTACTCCTGAAGGCTGGATCTTCAGTTTTCTTTATTAAAGCTGCTCATAGCCATTATTTTGTACTGATGTGTCCTCCCTTCATCACCTTCATCCAAGTGTCCCGTGTGTGTGTGTGTGAGTGTGCGTGTGTGTGTGTGTGTTTCATTAATGGTTAAAAGCCTGTTGGATCACAAGCTGTCTGTCAAAGTGGGTGAACGGATGGATGGATGAGAGACGGATGTCCTTATGTCACACACAGCTGTTGAGATACTTCTTGTAGCTAGCATGAACAGCTAGCCTTAGCCTCCCTCCAGTGAAGGTGAGGTCTAGAATGTGGTGGCGCCCTCTAGTGGCATAAAAACAGCTTTGAACCCCCGACCCCTGATGACTTAGTCCTGGCTGTTGCTTCATTAGCTCATCGTCCCACTACAGACACTCGTCTTCATCCTCCACTCTACATACTCCTCCTCCTCACCCTCCTCTGGCTCCGCCTCCTGAGTCAGACTCAACCAACTTTTATTTATATAGCTCTTAATCACATCAAGAGACATTTCAAAGCCCTTTAATAGACAGAAAAACCCAACAGAACCCTCCAGAGCAAACATAAGCCACAGCAACAGGACTCATTGGACCGCTAGCTGCTCAGGTCGCTAACAGCAGCTAGCAGCTGGTGCTGTGGTGATGAGTACTGATTCACTGTGACATGTGACCAATAGTGATGTTTAAATGGAGGTGGCCCCACCCTGTCCAGGATCAGGAGGAACACGTGTTCACGTTAAACTGATGTTCAGGTGACGGTCCACTCGTGTCACCGGGTCGACACCAGAAGACCACCTCCTGATCCTCACGCCACACACACACACACACACACACACACACACACACACACACACACACACACACACACACATGGATCAGGTCAGAGCAGCCGACACACAGTCACTCCCTCCTGTGTCCACCAACGTCCGTAGGTCTCACGATGAAAGGACCAATGAGACGGTCAGAAGGTTGGTGCAGTCAGAAGGAACCCTCTCAGGTCCAGCTTCATCACCTCTGAGCTCCTCATGACGTTGCTGCGCTCACGTGACGTTTGGAGGTTCTAAACCAGAGGTCACCAACGCTGTTCCTGCGAGCGACCGTGCGCCCCCGAGCACCCCTTGTGGCGCCCGTGAGGCGTGGTCTAAAAATATTAACATTAATTAACACATTAATCATATTGCAACTTAATTATTCAGCATTATAAAATGATATTTTATTTAGTTAAAAAATTCAAATAAAATACTTGATATCAAACTCGCCTCTCTCCAAGTCGAAGGTCATTCGCCTGACACACTGAGCTTCACTGCTACTTCGAAATTTCAAGGATAACCACACAATAATTGCATCACGATGGCGTCACCCAAGGCAACAATGAAATTATCACATTGCAATAGCAATTCCACACAACAATGTAAGGAAGGCACGATATACCAACAATGGTAATGTACAATATACCAACAATGGTAATGTACAATATACCAACAATGGTAATGGACAAATGCCAACAGCAGTTATTAACAAATACCAACGATGGTAAAGAAACACTGAGCACATGTTAACAAACAGAACAGCAGTTTGAGTTAAAGACCCTCATCTCTATACTTTGACCAGACATGATGTTTATATAACAGTTTCAATTGATTAGTACTTTGGCATTTCTTGTGTTGTGAGACCAGATTGTTCCAGAGTTTCACTCCGCACACAGACACACAAAAACGTTTATGCGTGGTTTGAGCTCTCGGCAATGAAAATACCCAAATCTCTCCATTGATGAGCCCTGACTGGAGTTATAAAGAATCGTTGGAGGTTTGGTGGTAATAATTTGTTTAATGTGTGTGATTGTTCCGGTGGTGGTCAGAGGGGCCGTAGGCGCAGAGTGGCAGCCACGCCTCCGTCAGTCTGCCCCAGGGCAGCTGTGGGTACGTACGTAGTTTACCACCACCACGTATGAATGAGGTGTGAATGAATAATGGATCCAATGTAAGCTACTTTGAATGTCCAGACAAGAAAGCCCTTTGAGACATTGTTTGTGAATCTGGGCTATATAAAAATAAATAAACTTGAAACTTGAGAAAGCGCTAAATAAATCTAATCCATCATTATTATTATTATTATTATTATTATTATTATTATTATTATTATTGTTATTATTATTATTATTATTATTATTGTTATTATTATTATAGTGCTCTTTTCTGTAATATGATCAGAGGATTAATTGTGTTCTGATAAGTATTCCCCCAAACTTCAACACAATATGTAAAGTACGGGAGGACCAAGGTGCAGTATAAAGTACGGAGTGCATTTCCATCAAGGTATAGTTTTGCTTTATTTATAATTGAGAGGGTTTTGGAGATTTTTGTTTTTATGTGTCTGACATGGGGTTCAGATCAATGAAGAGACCAACTGCATACTTTTTCTGCTCCAGTGGGGTGTGCTCTTGATACTCACACGTTTCCAGTTCTATTTGTTGATGCTGTAGGAAAACAGGTTATGAGTATGTTCAAGAAAACCAACCTTGTGAATGATCCGCACTGCTCTTTTCCGTAGTATGATCAGAGGATTAATTGTGTTCTGGTAAGTATGGGAGGACCAAGGTGTAATATAAAGTACGGAGTGCATTTCCATCAAGGTATTGTTTTTCTTTATTTATAATTGAGAGGGTTTTGGAGATTTTTTTTTTTATGTGTCTGACATGGGGTTTCCATGACAATTTACTATCAATAATAACTCCTAAACATTTATTTTCACTTACAAATTCAATTTGAGTGCCATCAATACTTATTTTTTGTTCAGACATTATGTTGCGATTTCCAAACATCATTACCTTGGTTTTATTTATATTCAAAGATAATTTATTTGAGTCCATCCATTCTTTTATTGTGTTTAGTTCCCTGTTTACTGTGTTTACAAGCTCAAAATAATCATCACTACTGTAAAATATATTTGTGTCATCTGCAAATAGTATGAGTTTCAGGACTTTGGTTGTGTTAAATATATCATTTATGTACAGATTGAACAGTTTGGGCCCTAACACTGACCCCTGGGGGACACCACAAGCAATGCCAAGTACATCTGATGAATGTTGACCCATTTTTACAAACTGTACCCGCCCTGTTAAATAACTTTTTAACCAGTCCCCAGCCAACCCCCTAAATCCATATCTTTCCATTTTATGTAGTAATATTTCGTGGTTAATAGTATCAAATGCTTTTTTCAGATCAATGAAGACACCGACTGCATACTTTTTCTGCTCCAGTGCATTAGTTATTTCTTCAATAGCTTCTGTTATTGCCATTGATGTAGTTCTTTTGGTTCGAAAACCATACTGACCTTCATTAATTATGTGATGTTTCTCAAGAAACTTTTCAAGTCGAGTGTCGAAGAGTTTCTCTAAAATTTTTGAAAATTGAGGCAAAAGTGAGATTGGTCTGTAATTATTAAATGTATGTTTGTTTTAATTTTTGAAGAATGGAATTACTTTAGCAATTTTCATTTTGCTTAGAAAACAGCCAGTCTGGAATGACATGTTATAGATATAAGTTAAAGGTTTGACAATATTTAGTATAATTTTTTTAACCAATGACATGCTAATGTCATGACAGTCGGTGGAGGACTTACTCTTACACTTCTGAACGATCTTTGTCACTTCCTGCTCATTTGTAGCTGAGAGGAAGAATGAAAAGGCATTATTTCCAATAGTTGACTTTGCAATTCCACTATCAAGAATATCAGCAGCCAACTTAGGGCCAACATTCACAAAAAATTTGTTGAACTTATTTACTACATTATTCATATTATAATCTTCACCATTTTCATCAATAAAGTAATCAGGGTATGTCAACTTTGAGGATTTTTGTTTGATTAGGCTTTTCAAAGCATTCCAAGTTCCTTTTATGTTGTTTTTATTTTCATGCAACTTCTTTTGATAGTATAATCGTTTGCTTGTTCTTATGATATCGTTTAATTTATTTTTGTACTTCTTATATCTTTGTTCCACTTCTTTTGTTTTTATTTTGAGAAAAGATTTGTAAAGACTGTTTTTCTTTTTACAGGCATTCAATATTCCTTTGGTAATCCAAGGGCTTTTGTGATGTTTTTCCTTCATAACATATTCTTTCACAGGGCAGTGATTATTCATTCATTCATCTTCCAACCCGCTTAATCCGCTAACGCAGGTCGCGGGGTAGCCAGTGCCTATCCTGGCAGTCTCAGGGCATGAGGCGGGGGACACTCCGGGCACGACGCCAGTGTACTGCGGAGCCACATAGAAACAAAATCATTCACACACACACTCACTCCTATGGTCAATTTGGGACCGGCCAATCAACCTGAAGCGCATGCTTTTGGAGGTGGGAGAAAGCCGGAGAACCCGGAGAGAACCCACGCAGACACGGGGAGAGCATGCGAACTCCGCACAGAGCAGGACTCGAACCCGGGTCCGCCGTGATGTGAGGCAGCAGCGCTAACCACTGCGCCACCGTGCCGCCCTGTGATTATTATACATGGAAGTGAAGGCGTCTAAAAAAGTACAATAAGCGCTGTCTACATTAGGGTCACTGCACACTGAAGTCCAATCCTGGAGCGCCAAACTATTGTTTAGGGCTTGGATCGTTTCATCAGTTAAAATTCGTTTGGAGATTTTTGCCATAATGTCTTTAGTTTTCTTGAAATTACCATTATAGAAAGTAAAAACAGGTAAGTGGTCAGTTATGTCACATACAAATAGGCCACTAGTGATTTGATTTCCAATAATATTAGTAAAGATGTTATCAATGATTGTGGCACTATGTGACGTTATTCTGCTCGGTTTTGTTATAGTTGGATACAGAGACAAGCTGTACATTGTGTCAGTGAAGTCATCAACTGTTTTGTGCTTGGTTGGGTTTAACAGATCAATGTTAAAATCACCACAGATAAATATGTTTTTTTGCTTGACAGTTGAAAACAGTTTACCAATCCAGTCTGTGAAAGTTTCTATATCTGAACCAGGTGCCCTGTATACACAACTCATGATGATATTTGTCTTTTTATCATTTAGAATTTCCACTGTTAGACATTCAAATAGTCCCTCCACAGCTGTTGTCATATTAGCCCAAACTTTGAATTTAACAGATTTGTGAATGTATAAGGCAACCCCCCCTCCTGTTTTGCCTACTCTGTTTATATATCTTAATTCATAGCCATTAAGACAAAAATCAATACCTTTGTCATCATTGAACCAGGTTTCAGTTATCATCAGTCTAAACAGTTCCTGCTATCCTTGAACACACTCTCAGCCCCACCCGCACAGAAAATTCACCCCATGTCCTCAATGAACTTTATTGCAGCATATTTTTCCCTACACTGGCAACACATAACATGTGCATATGGTGATCAAAATCCTCATCAAACTCTCTCAGCCGCGGTCATTACCGACTCAAAGTTAACATAAAATTAATTGACTGAGGAGTCATTATCAATAAACAAAATGAAAGTAAAAAGTTTTCCCTACTAACTTTGCTAATACCTGGTGGTGGATGGCTACATACCTGGCAACACACAACATGTGCGTATGGCGATCAAAATCCTCATCAAACTCTCTATTTAGGGGAAAAGAAAACTTAAATTTAGACAGTCGTGGTGAAGTACAACGTCATACAAGACCTCACAACTGTCACCGCTACTTGTCTAGCCCCCAACAATGAAAATTGATCCCACCCGCTACATACACGTACCTCTCTCAGCCACGGTCATTACCGACTGAGGAGGGGTCTCCACTCTCCAGGTATTCACCACACCACCACCAGACTACCACAGGGGGAGCTCTCACAACTTATCAGCCAATGAGGAGTGGAAACACCCAAATCCGCTACATCCCCCCCTACTGATTTCCACCCCCTCATTCAAACATTAAAAAAATGACATAAAACAAACAATAAATAAAACAAAAGAAGTGAAACAATATTGTCCAATTTGAGGGTACCCAATATATCAGTCAGTGACTATTCCATTAGAATTAAGGTGAGAAAAGGGTTGCAAACCCCTCTAGCACCCACAGAAAAACATGCCCATGTACATGTTAGGACACCAGGTACCACACAATTCACATATGACAATATACTGTACAATCACAATACAACAAAAAAAAAATCAGACCACACAGGTTGACAAAACCCCACAAGTCGTTCATCTGAGAAAATAAACAAACAAAATAAATACATAACCAAAAATGTAACACACGAACCTTAATGACCAGAAACAATTGCCTGGTGCATATTTTGTATGAGCCGAACAACAAGCCTAACAACCCTCCCACATCTAGTCCGCACCCTGCGGAGTCCGGCACTGCCAGCAGCTGTAGACCGTTGCAGTTGTTCCCCTGTCACAGTCAAAGGACCAACCACAGAGGACCACGAGTCAGTCATTGACGTTGGTGTCAACCGTGCAACATCCCGGTCCGTCGGACAGTCAACGTCAGTCGTCATGTCAGGAGCCACCGTCGTTTCTTTGGCATCAACGGGCACATCATCAGTGACAATCAAGTCCAGACCGTCAACAGTCTCCCTAGGGTCAAGAGGTGAGTCGCGTGAAACAGCGTGAACAGCCCCATCAACGGACGCAATGCCCACCTCGTCCCCAACGGAGTCAGGAAGTCGGGAAACCCAAGACGCAGTTCTGTTCTCAGGTTCACAGTCAGATAGCACCACAGAACAGACACCGTCCGCCGATAATGAGCCACTAGCAGCATCGGTGGCTACGTCACTCGAGCATGAGTCAACCTCATCTGAACCGGTTGGGAAGGGCAGGAAATTGACTGGCATTATCAAATTGCGGTGGACGACCTTCTCCTGATTAGTGGCACTGTTCCTGATCTGAAAGGTGTGTGTGTCCCCATGTTTCTCCAAAACAGTGTACAGATGACCATCCCAGCGATCAGCCAATTTTCTCTTCCCACGCTAACCCTTGTTGGATAAAAGAACCCTGTCACCAACTTCCACTACTGAACCCTTGAACTTCCTGTTATAGAGTTCAGCCTGTCTCTTTTGCTGTTTAGTGGAGGAGGTTTGAGCAACTCTCATGGCGTCCGCTAGGTCCTGTCTGAGACGCTGCACATAGACGTCATAATCCACCCACTGATCATCCTGAAGGACGGATCCAAACAACAGGTCAACTGGCAGCCTAGGCGTCCGACCGAACATCAGCTGAAACGGAGCTGTGGAGGAAAGTGTATGTCTTAAGTGTCCCATGAATGAACTCAAGTGTCCCATGAATGAACTCAAGTGTATATGTCTTATGTGTCCCATGAATGCATGTGTCTTATGTGTCCCATGAATGAACCCAAGTGTATGAATGAACTCAAGTGTTCTACGAATGAACTCCTAAATGAGCTCAAACTCATTACTGTTGCACATTGTCATAAAATATCCTTATCTGCACACTCCCATACAATATATGGCCTTGTTATTGCAAAACATATCAAACTTGTGAGACCAATTATTTTAGCTGATGCTCGTATTTTGCCTTGACAACTTAGATAAGGGGAGACTGCTAGCCATGACCAGGGATGGATGTTGCCTGCAGGTGGGGACCGGCCCTCCTCATTTGCACGCGATATTCCACTATAAAGAAGAGAGATTTTTCTCTGCCAGTTAGAGTCTGGCATGGGTCTTGGTACAGACGCCTGGTCCTTTGTTTTTTATCTGCTGCTCTGACTGAGGTGTTGGCTCTCCCCCTATTGTCAACGGTAAGAGTGATATAGCTGATGACTTGTTTGCATTCTTTGAACTGATGTGAATGTGGGGATTACGGGAGTGACAACCTGTATCTAGCGTTTTCATCACTGTTGATTGCTTTGTGGATCTTTTGTTATAATAAATATATTAACCATTTGTGAATGTGCTGACTTACTTCGGACCTTAGGTCTTCAAATAAGGCTTAAAATTTCACAAAACAGGAGCAAACCCTGTGGTCTCGTGTACTGAGGCATTGTATGAAAAAGTGAGAGATTTCAGCAGCTGTGGCCACCTTTGCTTCACTTTAGGGGGCAGAGCTCGTATCATACCACGGAGCGTGCGATTGAACCTCTCAGCAGCCCCATTACCCTTGGGATGGTACGGGGTTGTCCATGATTTCTGGACCCCAGCAACAAGAAGCATCTCAGCTATGAGACTGCTCTCAAAGTTGGCACCCTGCTCTGAATGGATACGTTCAGGAAAGCTGTATAGACAGAAGAAATTGTTCCAAAGCTGATTCGCTACCCCTTTTGCCGACTGATTTGGACAGAGGTACGCTTGAGCCAATTTGGTGAAATGGTCAGTAACCACGAGCATGTCACGAGACTTATTGGAAGAATCTTCGGCTGACCAAAAGTCGATATAAACCAACTCCAGAGGCCTAGAAGTTGTTATGCTCTCGAGCGGTGCTCTGGCCTCAGGCTCTGGGGACTTACTAAGCACACAGCGACAACAGCACCGGGCATAGTCACTCACATCTCTCTCCATGCCTTGCCAATAGAATCGCTCCCTAGCGAGGAAAAGTGTTCGACGTTGTCCTTGATTGCCAGCCTCATCGTGCACACCCGAGGACCTCTGTCCTCAGCGACAGTGGGATGATGTACTGAAAAGTTGTCCTCTTCGTCACAATGTCCTTTGAGACACGATAGAGCACACCAGACCTGACCCTAAGCCTATTCCAATGCCTGAGGAACCTCAAAGCATCAGCAGGCTCACGTCCACGCTCACGTCTCGATGGACGTCTCTGTCTCTCCACGTAGTGAAGCACCCGACTCAAGCTGGGGTCTGCACGTTGGGACGCCACCAATGTCTCCAAACTCAAAGGCTGAACATCAGACAGTTCACACGGCCGAATGGATTGCACCAGCTGAGGGAGCAGAAAGGCATGGGGCGGAACATGATCATTGCCCATTGATCCCTCCAAAACAGCAGACACAGCCTGTTTCGAAATAGAGGGGCCGAAGGGCACTGCCATTGCACCACCGGAGGTCAGCACTACACCTCGATCACAGGACTGGCGAAACGCCTCCTGCACACCATCAGGATCCAAGGCGTCCGCCTCCTCCATAAGAGCACCATATGGGACCTTCGTGAGACGAAGAACACTGGACTGAACAAAAGGCTCCCGGCTGAGGGCACCTGCCACTACATTGTTAGGGCCAGCGATGTATCTGATCTCAAAGTCAAACAGGGCGAGTTTGGCTACCCATCTTTGCTCACAGGCATCGAGTTTGGGCTTACTAAGAATGTAGTTCAAAGGGTTATTGTCTGTCCAAACTGTGAACGTGTGACCTCTCAGCCAATAGCTGAATTTGTCACAAACGGCCCATTTGAGCGCCAAAAACTCCAATCTTTGCGCCGGGTAGCGAGACTGGGCATAGCTGAGAGATTTGCTGGCAAAGGCGATCGGGCGTGCAAATTTGTCACCCTCAGCTAATTGCGATAGTACTGCACCAAGGCCATTGGAGGACGTGTCAACAGAAAGCAGAAAGGGCCTACTGAAATCTGGATGGGCCAAAGTTGCATTTTCCAACAATGCTTGTTTCAATGCCTGGAAAGCCTCACTGCATTCTGGCGTCCAGTCAACAGACGTAAGTCTCCTTGTCACTGGCGCCTTCTTATTCCCCTTACTGCCACGAGGCCTCTTCACACCAGACGTCAGACCAAAGAGGGGCTTGCTTATCTTAGAAAAGCCCTCAAAAAATTGTTGGTAAAAGCCAGCCATACCAAGGAACGACCTTATCTTAGTTGGGGACGGGGCATTACTGGACTCATCCAGTAAGTCTTTCTCACTGAGATTCACGATGGCCTTGACCTTCTCAGGATCTGTGGTGATACCATTCTTGTCAATAATGTGTCCCAAAAACTTCACAGATGACCGCATGAAGTGGCACTTTTTGGGAGCTAACTTCAGATTGTGCAGCTTCGACCTCTCAAACACCATTTCCAGCCTCTGCAAAGCTGACTCTTCATTAGGCGCAAACACCAAAATATCATCCAAATAGCAGAGGAGACTCAAAAAGTTTTGGTCACCAAAGATGGCCATCATCATCTTCATGAATGTAGCAGGGCTGTTGCATAGGCCTTGCGGAAGCCTGTTGTACTCGTAGAGTCCAAATGGAGAGGTGAGCGCGGTGAACTTCCTATCCTCTTCATGCACTTCCACATTGTAGTAACCAGAGGTCAAGTCCATCATGGAGAAAAACGCATTCCCACCAAGAGCAGCCAAAGCATCAGCCTGGTGAGGAAGAGGGTGGGCATCTTTGATGGTACGCGCGTTCAACCACCAAAAATCTGTGCAGAGACGCAAGTCTCCGTTCTTTTTCCAGACCAAAACAAGCGGTGACGCATATTCGCTTGTGGACTTCCTACTTATCTCTCGCTCCTCCATTTCATTTAGAACCGTATGCAACTTATCGTAATGAGAAGGAAACAGCCAACGATAAGGCAGCCTGAAGGGCTTGCTGTCACTCAGACGGATTCGATGAACAAATCCTTTCACTTTTCCACAGTCAAGGCTATGGCGAGAGAAGAAGGACTCATACTTAGCCACCAGATTGACCAGATTAGCCCTCCAAGGTGGAGATAAGCCTGCAGAGTCAATGTCAAAGTCCTGCAGACCCAAATCGTGAAGAGCTGGCTCAGAGGGCCCATGCATAGGATGTTCAGAATCAACAGTCAAGCTCTTTTCGCTTCCAGTGTCAGCTTTGACAGTAGTCTGAGCTACATTACAGCCAACATCATTTGTCTCGTCCGGTATGTACAAACAGTCATTGTCAAAATCTTCCAATGCAACACACGGAGACGCATCAGCAATTTTGCAGTTTCGTCTCAGGGTGACTGGTTTATTGGAGGGGTTAATAACCCTCACTGGAACCAATCCATTGCCCCAAAGAGGTGTCACAAGGCGACCCACCATGATGGTCCGAGGCACTGTGCGTGACTGAGTCGGCTCCACTATTACTGTGCTACCGACAGAGAGGCAAACATGAATAGGCGGGTGACCCCATACCAAGTGCTCTTTCATGGGCTCCAAAGTCACGGCATGTTTCAATTTCACAGTTCCAACCTTGTCAGGAATCACATCACCTCTCCATTTCTCCCCAATAGCCAACAACTGCAAAAGACCACCATCCTGTCCAGGTGCTCGATGTGAAAGTGACGCAATGTCCAACAACCGCTCAGTGGGCTTAGTCATACGAATGAGATGTTTAATGACATTGCTGCCCGAAATCAAATCGTCCACCTGACCATCCACAATGAGAGTGGGCACTGATATTTGACAGCCATAGACTTTCATCTGCAGCTCACAAACACCAACGGGATTAGTTTTCATCCCACCACAGCCAACCAACACAACCGATGTCGCGGCAATAGAGTGAGAGGAAACAACCCCAGCCTCCTGCAACCTAGAAAAGAAGTGTAAGCTCAGAGAGCAAGCCATCGAGCCACTGTCCAACATGGCATGCAATTCCACAACATCACAAGTCACCACATCAGTGTAGAACAGATTATCATTAGCAGCCAACTTTTGCGTATTTTGAAAAACAAAATTGGAATTGCTGTCCGCTGTCGCACAACACTGAGAATATACCGATTCGATATCGTCATCATATGGGGACATGTTCGCTGGCCCTCCACTCATCCCCTCACCGTGTGGGCCAACTAGTTCCCCGTCTGCGTAACGGTACCGACAGATGCGGCAGGTAAATCAGCAGCAAAGGCAGCCAAACACACAGCAGCCTGATGTCCAGTAGCAAAACAGCGAAAGCAAAGCCGCTCGTTACGACTGAGAGGCAGTGCCATGTTCATTATCGCCACAAACAGCACACGGACCCCGAGTTCGTGCGCGACCCACAGACCTCTGTCTGGGCTGCTGGTAACGCTGAGGAGGTTCTCTCAATAACAAACGCTCCAGAAGGGAGACAACATGCTCAAGAGACTGGCTATCACTCGGTTTCGACCCGCCAGGTACAGTAGGTTCGGCGACAGGACTCACCGCAGCCTGTGCATGACCATGCACATCAGCAAATTGCAAGGCCTTGTCCTGTCGAACGCACAGCTGCCTGGCGCCGCTGAAGACGTTTCTTCCGGTGATGCTCGTTGAGTCGGACCTGTACATCCGTGACAGTCCACTCTTCTAACGGCTTACAGCTAAACACCATAGAAAGCTCACGGTCGGGGCAGTGTGTAATGAACATTACTGTTACTTCCCTAGTGGGGTCATCAAGAGTCTTACCCTGTCTCACCAGCCCATCCACGGCAGTGTCAATTGCTTTGTTAAGCCTGATCCAATAGTCAACAGCACTCTCATTGGGGAGAGGCTTTGTGTCGTAAAAATCAGCGAGAGGCATGAAAGATGTTACAGTGGCTGAAGTGCTGCTCAAGAATGTCAAAAATGGGCTGAGGACCTAACTTCAGATTTAACCCAGGTTTGCTCCGTAGCCCCACTCTCACTACGTCTCGTGCCCTACCTTGGAGCTTACCCAGAACTTCATCTGCCTGATCATGCAACTGGATATCCCTCTTAGTCAAATACACATTAACAGAGTCTTCCCAGTCAGAAATTGGGAGTTTGTCAGTCCCGTCCCCTTTGAAAAAGGGCGGCTCATGGCTATGTTGGCTAACGGCTAGGCTCACCTTAGACAGATCGGCGATGGTCGAGGGGGCCAAGGTCATCTCACCCACTGGCGTAGACCTAAGACAAGAAGCAATATTCTCCCTAATACTTGTCCCTATCTGTTTGACTAGTTCTGTGAGCGCACTCACAGAAACCTGATCCATATTTTTATCGCTAGCAAATGTCGACGCATCAGCCGACTGCACATTAGCACTAGCAAACGAATCACTTTCTGAGAGATTAGCGACATTAGCATGCTGAGGGGTTGAAGTCTGAGGTTTCTCTTTAAACACCCACATTCTGTAATGGCGGCCCAAACATAAATGTGCAACCTCTGCCCAAGGCAGGAAAATAATGCTCATCCATTTTCTAAGTAAAACACAAAACCTCAAAACCCCAAAACGTATAGAAAAGAAATGACAACAGTGAAAAAATATTTCTACAAATGTGAACAAAAACTATGACACCTGTCACTTATGCAAATGGAGGGAAACCAAGCCCTTTTTCAAATGATAACCTAGTCACAGAAATTGTGACTTATCAAATCTCAGTCTGATATCCGCTTGACTCGTAGAGGCGACACACTGCATAGCCACGTGGACGATGTCCGATGGAGAATGGCGAATCCCTTGCAGCAAAGCAGACACGTGCGGCATAGAATCCAGGTTAAGGCACCATTTGTAGCGGTTTGTAATTTGCGTTGTGTTTCTTTTTTTTATTTCCCTTGGAATGATGAGTCCACCAGTGCGATATCAATCTCCATCCGTTTATTCATGTGCGCAGCGGTAGATATCTGGCAACACACAACATATGCGTATGGCGATCAAAATCCTCATCAAACTCTCTCAGCCGCAGTCATTACCGACTCAAAGTTAACATAAAATTAATTGACTGAGGAGTCATTATCAATAAACAAAATGAAAGTAAAAAGTTTTCCCTACTAACTTTGCTAATACCTGGTGGTGGATGGCTACATACCTGGCAACACACAACATGTGCGTAAGGCGATCAAAATCCTCATCAAACTCTCTATTGAGGGGAAAAGAAAACTTAAATTTAGACAGTCGTGGTGAAGTACAACATCATACAAGACCTCACAACTGTCACCGCTACTTGTCTAGCCCCCAACAATGAAAATTGATCCCACCCGCTACATACACGTACCTCTCTCAGCCAGTCATTACCAACTGAGGAGGGGTCTCCACTTTCCAGGTATTCACCACACCACCACCAGACTACTACAGGGGGAGCTCTCACAACTTATCAGCCAATGAGGAGTGGAAACACCCAAATCCGCTACACTGGCACTAGCCCCTATGACAGTTTCAGCTGTCAGAACCGCAGCAGGTCTGAGTGATGCGGGAACAGAGAGACTGTTCAGACCATTCTCCAGAGCCTTGTTAACGTGCTGAGAGACCAGTTTCCAACACCCCGTGGAAACACCCCCACCTCGTTCCCATGGGATGGTAAGGAGGAACCATTGGTGTATTCCTACAACAGCCTGGCCAAATGGTCAGTGGCAACGGGAGCACATCCCTCTAACAATGAGGTAACTGAGACACTTTAGAACAGCTCTCTTGAATGGTTTCACGGCTGATGTAAAAAGACAACAGAATAAAGGTAAAGGAACAATTTTGGGGATGAGGAAAAACAATACACTGTAGAGAAATTTAAACTTCAAGCTCACCTGCAAAACAAGAAACTTGTCGGTGTGGTGAACTTGAACTCTAAAATAACTTTAAGATAACTTTCAGATAATTAATAATTTAAGACTTAAAGAATAAAAATGGCATTTCAAAAGTAGATACAGCAGCTCTTTTTAGAGTTTCAACAAACGCTAAAAATCTAAATCTAATATTAACAGTCAGACCCAGTCCACTTAAACTGAATTAAACCATGTCACTACCCGGTTTCGAACCAGGGTTGCTGCAGCCACAACACAGAGTACTAACCTCTATACGATCACAGCTGACGTGTGGAAAACGGAACCGGAATATTTGTGGAGTGAAAAAAATAAAAACGCGATCAGTTCATAAGCCTCCGGGCCCCTGCGTAAAGTCTTCTCCTTCGCATCCCAAAGATTCTCACCAGGGTTAAGGTCTGGGCTCCTTGGGGGCCAATCTGGGATCAAAAACGATGTCCCATGGTCCCTGAAGCCCTCTGTAAAGATATGAGCCGAATAAATCCTGACATAGCCGCCTTGGAATATGAGCAAGTCTTCAGGGAAGAAAAATCCATTGATGGACTGATGTGGTCATTACTCTCACAATGTTTTCTGTTTTTGTGGATATAGTGGAATAATGAAGTTTCTACAGTCAGAGGTTAGAATAACCTCTTGTTCTGCTGTGTCTCAATGCACGTGTAGAGCTCCCCCTACTGGTCAAATTATGTTACAGCACGTGATCCTGAGCAGAGACACGATGGGGTCAGGTCAGCACCAGTGACGTCAGCAGTAGTAAATATGGGTCTGTAAACAAACATCAAATAAACACAGGGGTGTGTATGTTCACGTGATGTCTCCAGCTACCGGTTCAGACTCCACACACGCTGGTCCTGAACCGATCCTCCTCCGGTTCCTAAACCAATGTGGACCGATGTCCTGCCGCCCCCATTTCATTCCAGTTATAGTCCCTTATTTTTTTAAGTCCCTGGTGAAATGTAAAAAAATGGAAGTAGATTTCTCAATTTCTATTAATATTAAAAAGTAGAATTTGAATCCAGACAAACAGCTAGAGCAGAAATAAATGCTTAGATATGTTCCTAGTCGGACGTTTTTCTGGGGGGGACAACAAGCGGAAATCAACAAATACTTGTTATTAGCCTTAGCTTTCTACGTTCCTGCTATCTGTGGAAGTCGTTTCTCTGTTATTTAGTTCCATGAACAAAGTTGTCGTTATTTGACTCTTTGAAGGATTTTGTCAAAAGACGACTAACAGATGGAGGTGAGGATATTGTCCAGTCTCTTTCTGGGCTTGCACTAGGGGGTAGTCAGACCAAGCCACTGTGGCTCAGCGTAAAATAATTGAGTAAACCACAAAAAGCCAGATTCTGTGTCCAAGACAGCGGTATTAGTTAGAAACATGAAATCAGAAAAAATAAAGAATTGAACATTGACTTTCATGTCTTCATTTTATTTATCATGTCAATGTCAGTTTGAGGATCCCAACAAAACTACCCCCACCCCCGACGACACGCCCCTCAGTGTGACCACAGAGGATGTGAGGAGGACCCTGGAAAGGATTAACCCTCGCAAGGCTGCAGGCCCCGACGGCGTCCCAGGGAGGGGGCTGAAGGACTGTTCCCACCAGCTAGCAGAGGTGCTAAGAAACATCTTTAACACCTCACTGCAGCTAGCAACGGCCCCCAGCTGCCTGAAGTCCGCCCCCATCGTCCCGGTCCCCAAAGACCACTCGGTGAAGGAGCTGAATGACTATCGGCCGGTGGCCCCCACCCCGATAGTCATGACGTGCTTTGAGAAGCTGGTCATGGCCCACATCAAGGACTCCATAGACATTATGGTGGACCCCCACCAATATGCCTACAGGAGGAACCGCTCCACCGACGACGCCATCTCCTCTGTGGTCCACACATCCCTCACCCACCTGGAGAGCAGGGACTCCTACATCCTCCTGCTCTTCCTGGACTTCACCTCTGTTTTAAACACCATCACCCCCCCGCCTGGTGCAGAAACTGTCAGAGCTGGGACTGTCTGCCACCACAGGGAACTGGGTCCTGGACTTCCTGGCAGACAGATCACAGACTGTCAGGGTCAACAACACGGTCTCCTCCCCCATCACCCTCAGCTCCCCACAGGGCTGTGTGCTCAGCCCCCTCCTGTTCACCCTACTGACGTATGACTGTTCAGCAAAACACCTGAGCTGTCATATCGTAAAGTTCACAGACGACACAGTAGTGGTGGGACGCATCCAGAACGACGATGAGTCCAGATACAGAGAGGAGGTGGAGCACCTGGTGCACTGGTGCAGACACAACAACCTCTGCATCAACGTGGGGAAGACCAAGGAGATGGTGGTGGACTTCAGGAGGAAGAGACACTCCCTCGCCCCCTGCACATCGGAGGAGCAGCTGTGGAGGTGGTCTCCAGCTACAGGTACTTAGGGGTTCATCTCACTGAGGACCTCACCTGGAGCTGTAACACCTCCTACCTGCTCAGGATGGCCCCCCCAGCGGCTCTACTTCCTTCAGGATTGTTTACAGGATGAGACCGGAGACGGAAACTTCGTCGAGAAGATGTGTCCTCAGACCTGTCACGATCGGATTGGTCCAGAAGACACCACATCCCCTCATGCATATTCTTAATCTGAATTGTTTAAATCTGACTGGGCCAAGATAGAATTTGCTCTTCTTCAGCTGCGTCTGATGTCAGACCCGTGTCGTACCAGCAGTCAGGGACTGTGGAGAGCCCGGATATCTGTATTAGACTTGTTGTCAGGAACAAACTTTTTAAACTTATGACGATCCTACTTTACCTCAATAACAAGAACCCACGGAATAAAGAAGCTTTGAAAGGACTTTGCTTCGTGTTGCACCTGCATTTTATTTTGGTTTTTGCTGGAATATAAAACTTTTACTACATAATTGGCGTTGAAGGCAGGATGAGGATCAACTAAAGGATCTCTGAAGGGAGAGCAGGGATTGGTGCTGGCTCTGAGGGGCATCCTCTCTGTGAAGTTACGGACCAACTAAAGGTAAGGTCATTTAAGATTCCTTACACTGATTTGGCAAAGATAAAAAATGTCCAAAGTTGAAGTCACCAAGCGTAGTTGGATGTTGCAAATAGGCATTGCTGCTGATACGCCTCAGAGACAGAACGTGTGAGAGTTGGTGGCGCAGTGAGAATGTGTCAGCTGAAACTCCAGGTGCACATGGGCAGCTGCTGCAAAAGAACTTCAGGTAGAGAAGTGCAGCAAAATGGGATTGTGATTGGCATTAGGACTAAAAGGGAAAGAGCCAGAAAGTAAGACAGCAGCTGGAGAAGAAAAGTTGAAGGGCTCGTGAGACAGAGGTTTGTTTTGACTGGTCTAGGGAGACCAGGGTGAGCCTCAGAAAGGCTGTGAGGTCCAAGTGGGACTTGTTTTGAGTGGTCTGTGGGTAGACCAAAGGTGAGCCTAATGTGGCAAGGGGAGAAGTATGAAGCCGTTGCCGACAACGCCACCTGGGGACTTTCACCCTAGGATATGAACAAGATTTACCGATAAACAGGCTTCAATTTGGTCCAAGGCACACGGTTCGAGAACATTCCACAGGACAAGAGTGTGATTGATGCAGAAATTTTGATTCATGCCTTTGTGTCCTCTAGACTTGACTATTGTAATGTTCTGTTATCAGGGTTGCCTCGGTCTAGAACTAGGGGCCTTCAGATGGTTCAGAACACAGCAGCAAGAATATTAACTAAAACTAGGAAATTTGACCATATCACCCCAGTTTTGGCTGCATTACACTGGCTCCCGATTCATGTTAGATCCGATTTTAAGGTACTCTTACTAACATACAAAAGCCTTAATGGGCTTGCACCAACCTATCTGTCCGATCTTGTTAAACCTTATACGCCGACTAGGGCTCTCCGCTCTCAGAATACCGGTCTCTTGTGTGTTCCTAGATTTAAAAAGAAGTCAGCTGGCCAGAGGGCCTTCTCCTATCGTGCCCCTTTCTTGTGGAATAACCTCCCTATAAATATTAGACAGTCTGAATCTGTAAATGTCTTTAAATCTAGACTCAAAACATATCTGTTCGACCTAACATATAAGTAATATCGGGGATGGCGGTCTCAATGTTTAGGTTTAGCCTAGTCCTGCCGACGAGTCATAGGATTTCTTAGTTAGGCCCCTGCCTCCCATTAATTCTCTGCTATTCTGGTCCCTCTAGCACCACTCTCGCCCCTGCTATCTCTGCTATCTCTGTTTCTCTTCCTTCTTCTGCTGTTCTCTCTCACAGGCCTTTGTGTGGTGGATCATCGGCAATCGGCTACCTCTGTCTGCTTCCATGGCTGGCGATAGCACAAGCTGTACAGTGGTCCTGTTTCACCATCCACTAGGGGAGTGCTGGTTCTGCCTCAGTTGGTTCTGCTGTGGTTTTGGGGTTTTGCCAGAGTAACCTTGACTTTAACTTTTTTGAGCTGAATGACTTAGGCACTGTTTGGTCTGTCCTCAGAGTGGTGGATCCTCGGCAATCGGTGACCTCTGTGTGCTTCATCGGCTGGTGGTGACTCGCTCTACTGGATGGATCGGCATGCCTTTGTTATACATTTATTGTTACTGTTATTGTTACTGTTATTATTATTGTGTTGTTAATCTGTACATGCGGTATCTATTGCTTCGTCTGTCCACTCCTGGAAGAGGGGTCCCTCCTCTGCAGTCTTCCTGAGGTTTCTCCCATCCATTTTTTCCCCTGTTAAAAGGGTTTTTGGGGGGAGTTGTTCCTTATCCGATGCGAGGGTCGCACTGCTTGCAGTGCACAAAGGTCAGAGGGATATCGTCCATGTGCAGATTGTAAAGCCCTTTGAGACATTGTTTGTGAATCTGGGCTATATAAAAATAAATAAAAATAAATAAACTTGTGATTTCCAATTAAAAAACATTTTTTTTATTAAACAATTATTTTAAAATGAGGACAGACTAAATGAATACTACGAATATGATTATACTGAGACATTATATGACACTGAGAGGACTGAGGAGAGTACACAGGAGTACAGGGAGATGCAGCGTAAGGTGAAGGTAGAGGTAGCAAAGGCCAAACAAGGGGCTTATGATGACTTGTATGATAGGTTGGACAGTAAGGAGGGAGACACTGATCCATACCAATTGGCGAGACAGAGAGACAGAGATGGGAAGGACGTGCAGCAGGTTAGGGTGATTAAGAATCAGAATCAGAAAGTTTTATTGCCAAGTACAGTAAAGTTTACCTTATGAGGAACTTGACACGGTATCGGTGCATTACAAGGTGGAAGAAAGGCAATAAGGAATAAGAAAGAATAAGGAATAAAAAAAACTATTTCCAATTTACATTACGGTGAGATGAGATATATATGGTTGGTGTTTACAGGCGAAGAAAAGTCCAAAGAGTAAACTGTCTTTGCAGGGTGGTCAGGGGCAGTTGGTTACCTTGGGGGGGGGGGGATTGTTCATGGAGCTGATTGCAGTGGGGAAGAAGCTGTTTTTATGGCGTGAGGTCCTGGTCTGGATGGACCGTAGCCTCTTGCCAGACGGGAGGGTCTGGAACAGGTTGTGGCCAGGATGAGAGGGGTCAGCAGCAATCCTGGCTGCACGTCTGCGGGTCCTTGTGTGGAACAGTTCCTGGAGGTTTGACAGGCTGCAGCCGATCAACTTCTCTGCAGAACGGATGACACGCTGCAGCTTGGCCTTGTCCCTGGCCGTGGCTGCAGCAAACCACACTGAAATGGAGGATGTGAGAATTGACTGAATGGTGGCCGTGTAGAAGTTCACCAGCATTTTCACAGGGAGCTGAAACTTATTTAGCTGCTGCAAGAAATACATTCTCTGCTGAGCCTTCTTGGTGAGGGAGCTGATGTTCTGCTCCCATTTGAGCTCCTGGGTGATGGTGGTGCCCAGGAAGCAAAATGACTCCACAGGGGTCACTGGAGTGTCACAGATGATGACGGGGGAGGGCAAGAGGGTCTTTCCTGAAGTCTACTATCATCTCCACTGTTTTGAGAGTGTTGAGCTCCAGGTTGTTCCTGCTGCACCATGATACCAGGCGGTCCAGCACAATTCTGTAGGGGGACACAACACCATCAGACATGAGGCCGATGAGGGTGGTGTCGTCGGCAAACTTCAGGAGCTTGACAGACTGGTGACCAGATGTGCAGCAGTTGGTGTACAGGGAGAAGAGCAGAGGGGAAAGAACGCAGCCTTGAGGGGATCCAGTGCTGATGGTCCGGGTGTCGGAGACATGCTTCCCCAGCCTCACAAACTGCCGTCTGTCTGTCAGGAAGTCTGTAATCCACCTGCACATTGAGTCAGGCACATTCAGCTGGAAGAGCATGTCATGGAGCAGAGCTGGGACAATTGTATTGAAAGCAGAGCTGAAGTCCACAAACAGAATCCTGGCGTAGGATGCTGGGGAGTCCAGGTGCTGGAGGACAAAGTGTAGCGCCATGTTTACAGCATCGTCTACAGATCTGTTGGCTCTGTTGGTGAACTGCAGAGTGTCCAGGAGGTTTCCAATAATGGCAACCTCCTGGCAACCTTCCATCCCTAAGGCAACCTTCCATCCATCCCTAAGGCAACGAAGTGTATTGACAGTTCAGAGGTTGATCCCATTATTATTGACATGATAAATAAAAGTAACACATGAAAGTCAATGTTCAGTTCTTTATTTTTTTCTGATTTCATGTTTCTAATACAAACGTTTCTGTGAACCACAGAACTGAAACGTTTGTTTTTCTCCGGTGTTTTGGCGCCACCTGCTGGTTGGGTCCGCATCAACCTGGAGGATTTGAACGTTCCTTTATTTCTGCTTTAATTATGTTTTATGTGTATGAGTCTTGGTTATTGTTTTGTCTCTCATCCCAAACTCTCTTCTAACTACTTATTATGTTTACTTGCAGGTTTGAGACCTTTTAAAGGAATCACGTTAAAGTTGGTTGACATTAAAAGTAGTTCTACAGAATGTCATGAAGTTCAGCGCCATGACGCTGAGGGCGATCTCGAGGAGTATGATGCTACTCTGACAACACAAACGCACACATGCGAGGAAATGAGTTAGTTTTTTCAATATGGATGAATTGTCAAATGTTGTTTTATTCAATAAAAGATCTTTTTGTATACCCATCATGTGTAGCTTCAAGTCGGGTCTAAGGCAGAGATCCAGCAGTCCGCGTACACAGTTTATCTCTTCTTAGGATTGATGACAACTTTCTGAAAAGACTCAAAAATATCCTCACCTCCATCCTTTAGTCGTCTTTTGACAAAATCCTTCAAAGAGTCAAATGACAACATCTTTGTTCATGGAACTAAATAACAGAGAAACTAACGACTTCCACACATTGTAGGAACGTAAAAAGCTAAGGCTAATAACGAGTATTTGTTGACTCCCGCTTGTTGTCCCCCCCAGAAAAACGTCCAACTAGGAACACATCTAAGCTTTTATTTCCGCTCTAGCTGTTTGTCTGGATTCAAATTCTACTTTTTAATATTAATAGAAATTGAGAAATCTACTTCCATTTTTTTACATTTCACCAGGGACTTAAAAAAATAGGGGACTATAACTGGAATGAAATGGGGCGGCAGGACATGGGTCCACATTGGTTTAGGAACTGGAGGAGGATCGGTTCAGGACCAGCGTGTGTGGAGTCTGAACCGGTAGCTGGAGAGATCACGTTTTTTCATTGTTTTCCAGTTTTGTTTTTGCATCGGCCGTGATCGTATAGAGGTTAGTACTCTGCGTTGTGGCCGCAGCAACCCCGGTTCGAATCCGGGTCACGGCAGCCTTTAATGTAAGTTGACTAAAAAAGTCCCCGCACTGAGGGACGGTGTTATGATAGGTTCAACTCGAGGTGCAGCGACGTCATGTACCCATCAAATGACGTCATCTGAAAACCTACTGAATGACCACATCAGTCCTTCTATGGATTTTTTTTCCCTGAAGACTTGCTCATATTCCAAGGGGACTATGTCAGGATTTATTCGGCTCATATCTTTACAGAGGGCTTCAGGGACCATGGGACATCGTTTTTGATCCCAGATCGGCCCCCAAGGAGCCCAGACCTTAACCCTGGTGAGAATCTTTGGGATGTGCTGGAGAAGACTTTACGCAGGGGCCCAGAGGCTTATGAACTGATCGCGTTGTTTTAACTTTTGTCACCCTACAAATATTCTGGTTCGCTCGAGGTGGAGGAGAAGTGGCTCTACTCCGAGCTCCTCCCTGGTGACTGAGCTCCTCACCCCATCTCTAAGGGTGCACCCAGCCACTTTACGGTGGAAAATCATTTCAGCCGCTTGTATCCGCGAACGTAGTAGGAACGTCAATTGACCAGTAAATCGAGAGCTTCGTCTTGCGACTCAGATCCTTCTTCCCCCACGAGAGACCTATACAGCGACCGCATCACTGCAGAAGCTGCACCGATCTGTCTGTCAATCTCACGTTCCATCCTTCCCTCACTTGTGAACAAGACCCCAAGATTCTTAAAGTCTTCCACTTGGGGCAAAGAGTCTCCCACTCGCGTCACACTCAGCTGCAAACCGTCCCAGTGCACGCTGAAGGTCCAGGTTTCATGGGGCCAACAGGACAACTTTGTCTGCAAAAAGCAGGGATGAAATCCTTTGAACACATCTAAGCTTTTATTTCCACTCTAGCTGTTTGTCTGGATTCAAATTCTACTTTTTAATATTAATAGAAATTGAGAAATGTACTGAAACAGGAACTGGAAAAAAATAGGGGACTATAATTGGAATGAAATCAGGGCGGCAGAACATCGGTCCACATTGGTTTAGGAACCGGAGGAGGATTGGTTCAGGACCAGCGTGTGTGGAGTAAATAGGTTTACTTGTTTCTTCAACCGCAGTTGGGTTCTCTGGTTTGTGATGCAACTCAAAAGTGTGCAAAACTCAAGTCGAGACACGTTGGAGCTCAAGTTCTTTTCATTCTGAGGCGGCAGTCGCTTAGTCCACACTCGACTTGGTAACCGAAAAGTGACCAGTTCAAGTCCAGCGTGGTCCAATCACTAAAGCAAGATGAACTGGTAGCTGGAGAAGTATCGTCTCCTGAGAGGTGCGGGAGTGATCTTGAGCAAGGCACTAAACCCCAAAAGCTGTTTCTAGGGCACGGATAGAACAAGAGGGAACGCGGATGGAAGACAGGATATCAAAAGGCCTGGAAATCCCGCCCACATTTCAGCGACAGCACACTATGGACATTCTCTCTTTCTCTCTCTCTCTCTCTCTCTCTCCCTCTCTCTCTCTCTCTCTCTCTCTCATTTCCTTGACCTATCTCTATCCTCAATGTATTTCTCTTTCCCAACCAACAGGTCAAGGCGGATGACCCCCCTCCAGAGTCTGGGTCCTGCCCGGAGTTTCTTCCTCAATGAGGGAGTTTTTCCCTGCCACCGTCGTTTATGCTGCTCTGGAGGACATTGTTGACTTTCTATCTGTTAAGCATTTTGAAATGTCTTCAGATGTGATTAAGCGCTATATAAATAAAAGTTGATTGATTGATTGATTGATTGATTGATTGATTGATTGATTGATTGATTGATTGATTGATTGATTGATTGATTTCACCAGGGACTGAAAAAAAATAGGGGACTATAACTGGAATGAAATGGGGGCGGCAGGACATCGGTCCACATTGGTTTAGGAACCGGAGGAGGATCGGTTCAGGACCAGCGTGTGTGGAGTCTGAACCGGTAGCTGGAGAGATCACGTGAACATACACACCACTGTGTTTATAAAAAAGGGTGTCTTCAGTTTGTTCTGGTGTAGACTGGACTCTGGAGCAGTGGTCACGTGGTCTGATGGGTCCAGATCCACGTGGGTTTCTGTTTTCTTTATTCGTCAGCCGTGGTTGTATAGTGGTTAGTACTCTGTGTTGTGGCCGCAGCAGCCACAACAAAGTGGTTGCTGCGGTGTTACTTGGCGGTGTATTTTTTTCTCACCCCCCCCATAGTTATTTTTTAACTGTTTTTCAGTTTTGTTTTTGTATCAGCTGTGATAGTAAAGAGGTTATTACTCTGCGTTGTGGCCGCAGCAACCCCGGTTCGAATCCGGGTCACGGCAGCCTTTAATGTAAATTGACTAAAAAAGTCCCCGCACTGAGGGACGGTGTTATGATAGGTTCAACTCGAGGTGCAGCGATGTCATGTACCCATCAAATGACGTCATCTGCCAACCTACTGAATGACCACATCTGTCCATCTATGGATTTTTCTTCCCTGAAGACTCGCTCCAAGGCGACTATGTCAGGATTTATTCGGCTCATATCTTTACAGAGGGCTTCAGGGACCATGGGACATCGTTTTTGATCCCAGATCGGCCCCCGAGGAGCCCAGACCTTAATCCTGGTGAGAATCTTTGGGATGCGCTGCAGAAGACTTTACGCAGGGGCCCAGAGGCTTATGAACTAATCGCGTTGTTTTAACTTTTGTCCCCCTACAAATATTCTGGTTCGCTCGAGGTGGAGGAGAAGCGGCTCTACTCCGAGCTCCTCACCCCATCTCTAAGGGTGCACCCAGCCACTCTACGGAGAAAAATCATTTCAGCCGCTTGTATCCGGGAACGTAGTAGGAACGTCAATTGACCAGTAAATCGAGAGCTTCGTCTTGCGACTCAGATCCTTCTTCCCCACGAGAGACCTATACAGCGACTGCATCACTGCAGAAGCTGCACCGATCTGTCTGTCAATCTCACGTTCCATCCTTCCCTCACTTGTGAACAAGACCCCAAGATACTTAAACTCTTCCACTTGGGGCAAAGAGTCTCCCACTCGCGTCACACTCAGCTGCAAACCGTCCCAGTGCACGCTGAAGGTCCAGGTTTGATGAGGTCTGCAAAAAGCAGGGATGAAATCCTTTGGTCCCCAAACCGGACTCCCTCCGAATCCTGGCTGTGCCTAGAAATTCTGTCAACAAAGATCATGAACAGAACCGGTGATAGAGGGCACCTCTGCTGGAGTTCAACGTGCACCTGGAACAGGTCTGACTTACTGTCAGCAATGCAATTCCAACTCTGGCTTCAGTCATACAGGGACCGTAGAGCCCTCTGCAAAGGGCCCCATACTCTCAAAGCACTCCCCACAAGATGCCATGAGGGACACGATCAAATGCCTGAATGGACTGAATCCAATGTACTGAATCCGAGGCTTCCACATGGCATACACGGAACACACACCAGGGTCAGCGGTGGGTGTCTCTGGTTGAACCTCTGCCCAGTAGATGTCAGCAGTGGGTGAGGTTGGAACTGGTAAGCGTTTGTGACAATTAGCAAGTCTCTGCCTATTAGGCTCATATAATCTGCTTTCACCTCTTCCTCGTCCTCCTTGGGCCCCACACCAGCCACCACGACCCTGCCACATAACACTGCCAGCGGGGTTAGAGTTCTTCTCGTCCTTCTTGTCATTTACCTTGGCCCTAGCCTCAGCTAATTGTATTTTAAGTAATTGTGTCTGCATGTGTTGGATGTCTGTGTTGTGGCTGGCTTCTGTTTTTTGGTAATGTGTCAGATGATTCACAAGGTGATTGCAGAACCGGCTTTCTGTCATAATCAAGAAATCTGGATCACCTGTTAATTTGTCCTTTGACAAATTTGAAGTTTCACAATTTGAAGGAAACACACGTTTGGATCACACCCCGAGTGAATTTCAAATCATCTTCTAGTTTTTGCAATTTCCCTCTTTTCTCAAAAGCTGTTTTAATAAAGAATACTCTAATAATCCTACAGGGAAATTATTTACCTATGTTAAGTACACATAGTCATACGGCATACATTATACAAGAGTGCAAGAGAATATAGCTATCACAGTTCGACAACACAGTATTCACACTAAATAAACACAAGAGACATATAAATATGACTGTATAGACAAACACAACAAAACCTAATAGCATAAATAGAGTGATGAAATGACACAATAGCTCAAAGATCCCATTAGATCTCAAGGTAGACGTCACATGGTACAAAACACGTCATCGTCAGTGACGGGACACCCAAGTACCACCTAGCAGATCTCCTGTTTATCACCTCCCCCTCACTCAGGCGCAGTTTGATGACATTCCTCTCCTTGACTTGTTTTTAAAAGCCTCATCTTTATTTTTATTAAATTTATTATTTTTGAGCTCGTTGTTCTGGGATCAGAAACGGTCTCATCAGACCTTCAAGCAGATTTACAGACCATTCCTTCAATCTATCAATTGTTTAATTGCCTTATTTGTCTTTATTTTGTTATTTTGGCAAGCTTGCATAACATTTTACTCCAGGTATCTGATTTTCACTCGGTGACCGCCATTTTGTGAACCACTGTCTCCCCAGATGTCGATGTTTTGCCCAGTCAGTGGTTCTCCTGGTTTAACCCTATCTAAACTGGTTTTACCAATTTACATTTAATTACTGAATCAAAGTCGGAGGGACATGAACCCAAGGGATATTAACTGAAATTGCCATTCGGAGGGTCTTCAACCCCAATGGTACTTTACCGAAAGGACTCCAACCTTGACCTCTTATCTTCTATCTTAGTGAATTGATCTTACAACATTATCACTCATCTCCTTTAACTTAGTCAGTCCAATTGCAGAAATTTGATTATTACAACAGGTTTTCTGCTTACCATTGTTAATTGTGGCCACTGGGAGAGGAAGAACAATGTTTTGGACTGGATCGTCCTAGGTCATTGTTATTGTTCAAAAGACTTTGCTTCACTGTCCACGGCCGCTGTCGTCACGGAGTTGACGGTTGTAGCCCAGCTACATTCTTTAAAAGATATTAGTATTTGGGACTATGTCAATCAGAAGATAGATTCGGCTCTTAGAGGTAATGGTACAATGCACCACACACACACAGTACTTTAGATGCAGTTGGTACCATGTAGTACCTTGTACACACACACACACACACACACACACACACACATACATATATATATATATATACATATATATGTATATGTATGTGTGTGTGTGTGTGTGTGTGTGTGTACAAGGTACTACATGGTACCAACTGCATCTATATATATATATATATATATATATATATATATATATATATATATATATATATATATCATCCAGAAATACAAGGACGGCATGCGGTAAGTGGGCCGGGCTAGAAACGGGTAAGGGGTGGGGCTACACTAGTGGGTGGGGCTATACTAGTAGATCTGCAGGAGAACATCTGGGCTGTGGAGTGGGCGGTGTTGTCTGATGTGTCTGAATCCCTGACAGTCTTCTCGGTCTCCTTCAGGAACAAGCCGTGTCGCTACTTTGATGAGGGGCGTGGCACATGTCCCTTTGGCGCCATCTGCTTCTATAAACACGCCTTTCCTGGTGGACGACTGTTGGAGGCCCAGCCCCCGCGCCGACAGCCTGGATCCAATGACAGGAACAGGGTAAGGGGCCACCAGTCCACTGGTTCTGTTGAAGGTCTGCCAAGAACAGCAGCATCTCCACAGCAGCGCCCTCTGCTGGCTGAGTGGAAGCACTGATCAGTGGAAACCATCGTTTGGAGACATTTGGAGTCTGATTTTTGTAAAACTGCATCACTGGATGAAGGCTGATGTGTGTGTGTGTGTGTGTGTGTGTGTGTGTGTGTGTGTGTGTGTGTGTGTGTGTGTGTGTGTGTGTGTGTGTGTGTGTGTGTGTGTGTGTGTGTGTGTGTGTGTGTGTGTGTGTGTGTGTGTGTGTGTGTGTGTGTGTGTGTGTCCAGCAGAACTCCAGGACTCCGATGTGGAACATCTTTGAGGAGCAGGAGAGCACAGACTCCTTCAACAACGATGAGGAGGAGATGGTGCCGTTCGAGCTGAGGGAGATGCTTCTGAGGCTGCTGGACGAAGACGAGGTCCTGGCAGGCCATCAATAAATGAACTTATGAAATATAAATGAAGAAAAAAAGTCCCACAAGCCATTGTGCTCATGCTAAACATTACCTTGACATCTATTGTTAGTCTTTCTGGTGCGTTTCATGGAGGAGGTATAATTCTAAAATAACAAAAATAAGTCAATATAATATTTAACAAATTAACTTTTTTCAAATATTGCTAATAAACAAAACCCACAAGTTTCTTTGTGGGTTTTGGTGTGACTCTTTTATCACTGACAGCTGTTAGCACTTCCTGTTAGCCTGACGATCACTCTGACATTTACTGTCAAACTGTAAGGTTTTACTCCTGAAGGCTGGATCTTCAGTTTTCTTTATTAAAGCTGCTCATATCCATTATTTTGTACTGATGTGTCCTCCCTTCATCACCTTCATCCAAGTGTCCCGTGTGTGTGTGTGTGTGTGTGTGTGTGTGTGTGTGTGTGTGTGTGTGTGTGTGTGTGTGTGTGTGTGTGTGTGTGTGTGTTTCATTAATGGTTAAGAGCCTGTTGGATCACAAGCTGTCTGTCAAAGTGGGTGAACGGATGGATGGATGAGAGACGGATGTCCTTATGTCACAGACATCTGTTGAGATACTTCTTGTAGCTAGCATGAACAGCTAGCCTTAGCCTCCCTCCAGTGAAGGTGAGGTCTAGAATGTGGTGGCGCCCTCTAGTGGCATAAAAACAGCTTTTAACCCCCGACCCCTGATGTCTTAGTCCTGGCTGTTGCTTCATTAGCTCATCGTCCCACTACAGACACTCGTCTTCATCCTCCACTCTACATACTCCTCCTCTTCTCCTTTAGCTCCACCTCCTGAGTCAGACTCAATCAACTTTTATTTATATAGCTCTTAATCACGTCAAGAGACATTTCAAAGCCCTTTAATAGACAGAAAAACCCAACAGAACCCTCCAGAGAAGACACAAGCAAAAGTGACCGGACTCATTGGACCGCTAGCTGCTCAGGTCGCTAACAGCAGCTAGCAGCTGGTGCTGTCCCTCTGATGTTCTCATTCCTGATCCTATCCATCCTGGTCACTCCCAGAGAGAACCTCAGCATCTTCATCTCTGCTACCTCCAGCTCTTTCTCCTGTCTTTTCCTCAGTGACACTGTCTCTAGACCAAACAACATCGCTGGTCTCACCACAGTTTTGTACACCTTTCCTTTCATTTTAGCTGAAACTCTTCTATCACACATCACACCTGACACTTTCCTCCACCCGTTCCATCCTGCCTGGACACGCTTCTTCACCTCTTTTCCACACTCTCCATTGCTCTGGACTGTTGAGCCTAGGTACTTAAAATCCTCCACCTTCTTGATCTCTTCTCCCTGTAACCTCACTCTTCCACTTGGGTCCCTCTCATTCACACACATGTACTCTGTCTTACTGCGGCTAACCTTCATTCCTCTCCTTTCCAGGACAAACCTCCACCTCTCTAGTTTCTCCTCCACCTGTTCCCTGCTCTCACTGCAGATCATTATTAATTCAGTCATTAGCATTAATCATTAGTAATTTATTTAAAAACCAAAACAAAAATAAAAACAGTGGAAAAACAAAATAAAAGTAATAACATGCCCAAGAGACAAAAAAATAAAATAATAAATTCCTGCTCGTTAAATATAAATTTTGCTCAACAGTTTAAATAAATGTGTGAATGGAGTATATGCCAGTCTTACTGGTGGCTGTCCATAGTCAGACATCAAACCACTCATGATCTGAAAGTTCTTGAATCAAGGTGAGGACTCCGGGGTTCACATGAAGGCGAGATGTTTTTGTCTTCTCTGTCCCTTCTCCGGGTGGATGGAGAAAAAACACCTGTGGAAACACAAGTCAGATAGATAGATAGATAGATAGATAGATAGATAGATAGATAGATAGATAGATAGATAGATAGATAGATAGATAGATAGATAGATAGATAGATAGATAGATAGATAGATAGATAGATAGATAGATAGATAGATAGATAGATAGATAGATAGATAGATAGATAGATAGATAGATAGATAGATAGATAGATAGATAGATAGATAGATAGATAGATAGATAGATAGATAGATAGATAGATAGATAGATAGATAGATAGATAGATAGATAGATAGATACTTTATTAATCCCGGAGGAAATTGCATATATCCACTGCTCAGGCATTAAATAACAAATAATACTGGATAAACACCAGGAGAAAAGGAAACACTGACATCACAGGACATACCACAAGACATACATTACACTAACAGACAGACACATGTAGCACTAACAGGACTTATATACTAAACTATAACTAAAATATAAACAGTATAAAATTTAAAAATATTACAGTATTAAAATATAAACAGTATAAAATAAAATCTAAACAGTATAAAATTGAATTAAAATATAAAACAGTATAAAAAATAAATAAATTATATATATATATATATATATATATATATATATATATATATATATATATATATATATATATATATATATATATATATATATATATATACAACAGTATAAAATTAAATTTAAATTAAATTAAATCCATATTCAACCCCGTGCTGACCTCGCCACCTCCCCCCCGCTCCTCCTGAGAGAGTCATTGTACCCCCTGATGGCACGGGGCACGAAGGAGGACCTCAGCCTCTCTGTGGAGGCGCTGTGTGACAGCAGTCTGCCGCTGAAGGTGCTTCTCTGCTGGGAGAAGGTGGTGTGTAGGGGGTGCCTGGTGTTGTTCATGATGGCCTTAATTTTAGACATGGTCCTGCTCTCCAGAAGCGTCTCCACAGAGTCCAGGCTCAGCCCGACCACTGAGCCTGCTCTGCGGATGAGTCTGTTCAGACATGAACAGACTCATCTGTTCAATAAATGTGTGAATGGAGTATATGCCAGTCTTACTGGTGGCTGTCCATAGTCAGATATCAAACCACTCATGATCTGAAATGATCTGAAATGATCTGAAATGATGACTCATGACTCATGATCTGAAATGAGACTGCATTAATAGTAAAATATTTTCACATTAACTAAACTCTTTTCATCCATTTATCCATCTTCATCTGCTTATCCGGGTCCGGGTCACAGGAGCAACAGCAGGCTCCGCTCGAGGCGAGGACCAGCGGCTCTACTCCGAGCTCCTCCCTGGTGACTGAGCTCCTCATCCTATCTCTAAGGGTGCGCCCAGCCACTCTACAGAGGAAACTCATTTCAGCTGCTTGCATCCAGGATGTTGTCCTTTCGGACATGACCTTAAACTTTGGGCCATGAGAGTGGGATCATAGACTGACCCATAAATACAGAGCTTCATCTCAGCTCTTTCTTCACCACAACAGGCCTATACAACGACTGCATCACTACGGCCGCTGCTCCAACTGTAAATCCCATTCTCCATCTGCCCCTCACTTGTGAACAAGATCAAGATATGTGAACTCCTCCAATTGAGGCAAAGACTCTCGGCCAACCCAGAGAGCACAGACCACCTTTTTTCGATCGGGAACCATGGCCTTAGATTTGGAGATGCTGATCCTCATCTCACTCGAGTCACACTCAGCTTCAAACCACCACACTACATGCTGAAGGTCCAAGTTTGATGAAGCCAAGAAGACAACATCATCTGCATTAAGCAGAGATGAAATCCTTTGGTCCCCATACTGAACTCCCTCCAGATTTTGGCTTCAACTAGAAATTCTGTCCTTAATGAACAGAATCAGTGGAGCACAGCACTGCCGGAGTCCAACATTGCACCTGTAACAGGTCTGACTTACTGCTGGGAATGCAAACCAAACTCTGACTTCTGTCATACAGGCACTGTATAGCTCTCAGTAAAGAAATACAAGGTTCGATTATAGGTATGATCCTCCTCTCCAGTAACCCTGTAATAGACAATCCCTGGGAGGCTGAGGAGTGTGATCCCCCTACAGTTGGAGCACATCCTCCAGTCCCCCTTCTTTAAAAAGCAGGACCACTACCCCAGTCTGTCAGTCCAAAAGCACTGTCCCCAACTGCCATGTGGCATGACAGAGATGCTTCAGCCAAGACACATCTAGAGACTTCTGGTACTCAGGGCAGATCTCATCTACCCCCAGTGTATTGTCACTGAGGAGCTTGGCAGCCACCTCGATGACTTCAGCTCGGGGTGATGTACAAGTCCAACTCTGAGTTGTCTGCCTCTGCTTCCTCCATGGAAGGCATGGTAGTGGGATTATGGAGATCCTCTAACTAATCCATCCACCCTCCTACTCGTGTCCCACTACCTCCCCAAACTCCTCCCAGACCCATGTTTTTGCCTCCATGACCAGTGGGGCTGCAGTGCTCTTGCCTGCCTATACCTGTCAGCTGCCACAAGAGTCCAATGATTCAACAACAATCGATAAGAGTCCTTCAGCTTGATGGAATCCCTTACCTCCGGTGTCCACCACCAGGTTTGGGGGTTGCCGCTGCAACAGTTACTGGAGAACTTGTGGCTACAACTTTGAGCGGTCACTTCAACAGTGGAGGTGGAGAATATGGTCCACTTTGACTCAATGTCCCCAGCCTGGTGCGGAGTCTGGGAGGAGCTCTATGAGTGGTGGGAGTTGAAGACCTCACATTTTATTTAAACTATTACTTCAAGGGCAATTATAACAGGTCTCCTATGCCAAAGGATTTCAATCAAGTAAAAATGTTAGATAAACTTCATCAGCCCAAATAATAATGATAATAATAGTAATAACAATAATAGCAAAAACTTACCACTGCAGAAACTCCAGGGTTGATGCCAGGCATGATGGATAGTGTATGTTAAAGCAAAAGTGGCTCCCAAACATCAAGCACAGGGTAGAAATGACTGTAAATCCAACGTTTTTGTCTGTAGTATTGCAAAAAGCACAATCAGCATGTTCAAAAATCCCATTGAATGTGTTGAGTAAAAAACAAAACTCAAAATCCTCCAGACGTGCTTTAAATCCATCTGCAGAAAGTACAGCGTCCTGATTCTACTTGTCGTGATGTTCTCATACATGACCAGATCTACCTCTTCTCCTCCTTCAGCCATCGTGGGTAGCGGCGAATGTCCTGGTTCAGGTTCGATGTGTCGCAGAATGACAAATGAAACCTAACCTAGCAGCAAAGTTTGAGGTAGCAAGTTAGGTTTACTCCACAAACCATTGGAGATGTGTGTCCGAGGAGCAACGCTGTCCACCACTGCCCTGCAATGACTCATTTGCACCAGCAGGTGTCAGCATCATAGAAGGCCTAATAAGTGTGTTTTACTGAGTATGTTTTAAGCCAGCAGAGAAGGCTTTGCTGGCCCTGACGCCTCGCCACTGGTTAATTGATGACGCGTGATCCGATTAATTGCAATTAACTTCTGTAACTCCTCAATAATCTTTATTAATAAGCTGGGTGCCCATAAAACAAAGACAATAATACAGATAATCAAAAAAGTATAACCGTAAATGTAGGTGTATGTGTAAGTGGTCAACAGAAAGTTTCACCCCGGTGTTCACCCCACGTCATAACCAGCAAGCAACCTGTGCAACAGGTGAGTGGCATTAATTATTAACTTCTAAGAGACACACCCAGTGCCACTCCTCCCACCACAAACCAATACCCACACATGCACCATCAGACACATACACATTGGTCCAACCCTCACGTATGGCTCCTACACTTTACAACGCCCTACATCAAATGGACCTGTAGACCATATCCCTTTGGGGGTAGAATCTAACATTACCTGGCTATCCTTGTGATCTGCTAAGTCTCTGCCATGTTCGCGTGAAATGAGGTGATGTTGCAGTGTCGCCGTATCAGTCATGGAACCTAAAATTCTGTATGATTTAGTTGATAGTGAGAATTGAATTTGTGAATCCTGCCAATCAGTAAAGCTAACTAAGCGTTTGACCGTGGGTCCCAGTTCCCTTGACTCATGCCCTGAAGACACAGCCAATGAAATGTGGGGAACTGATGTGCTTCCCATCTCAAACAACATGTTCTGTTCTGGTCTCAAAATCGTGTTTGCCACAACGCCTTCAGTTGAGATGTAAATGTTCATCGGAATGTAACTACCAGCTATCGTCTATGTGTGATCTGAGCCTATCTTTGTATGTTCCACCGTGGTCACTATCATAAAACAGTGTGCAATGTAGAGGATCGATAGGAGGCAGGTAGGGTGCATGTCTGAATCCAGGGACTGAATCCAGGGCTTCCACATGGCATACACGGAACCAGGGCTTGAAATTGTGACCATTTTGGTCGCATATGCACCCAAATTTTTATCAGTGTGAATATTGAATATATTTGGGAGCACTGGTGTGACTAGGGAAAAAAATCTGGTGCGCCTTTTTTTTCCTCTTCTCTCTCGCTCTTTCTCTCTCTCCATAGAGCAGGGAAAACCAAATGGCGGACCGCGGTCCAGATCTGGACCGCATGATGGTTCTATCCGGACCCGTGACCACTCCATGATAAATGAGGTATTGGTAAAGAGTAGATTTTCTTGGCGCATTTTTACTTGCAGTTCACGGCTACAGACGGCGGGCGCCAAGTAGATGTCAGCAGTGGGTGAGGTTGGAACTGGTCACATCAGCCATTGTCCATTGTGTCCAGCTTCACTGCAAAAAACTTGAGTACCAACTGGGTCTAAAATTATGTCCCGCGAACACAATGGGCAACGGTTTGGTAAAAGGCAGAACCTGTGGTTTCCCCGAGAAGCCCATCAATAATATGCTGTCAGATGTTAACATTGACTGCGGTACAGGTGTATCGAAAGTGGAGTATGTGGCTCTAATGTCTATCAGGCCGCTGACAGTCTTAACACACACAGTCATAGGAAGCATTGGTTCAGCTGTTCTGTTGCTTCCGGGCCTGCCCAAGGATCCCTAATCTGTCCAGTAGGGGTCATCATCCTCCCCTGTTACTGTTTCCCCAGTGTAATATTGACCATACTGCGGTGTCCAGTCGGTCCCCTTGCCCACTGGTTGTTTGGTGCCCATGGATAAATGCCCCCGGTGCCACGTCCTGGAGCATATGGAAATCCTCTGTCTCGAGGTGGTTGTGGAGCGTACCCTTGTGGTCTTAGTCGGGCCTGTTTGCAACTGCGACTCCAATAATTAAGATTACAACAGATGAAACATCCAGGCTGATTAACTGAGTATAATCTGCTGCCGCCATAGCTTTCACCTCTTCCTCGTCCTCCTTTAGCCCAAGACCAGCCACCACGACCCTGCCACAAAACACTGCCAGCGTGGTTAGAGTTCTTCTTGACCTTCTTGTCATTTACCTTGGCCCTAGCCTCAGCTAATTGTAATTTTAATAATTGTGTCTGCATGTGTTGGATGTCTGTGTTGTGGTTGGCTTCTGTTTTCTGATAATGTGTTAGATGATGCACAAGGTGATGGTGGAACCAGTTAATTTGTTCTTCAGTGGAGGTGGCAAACCATTCAAGAGAGCTGTTCTAAACAGTGTCTCAGTTACCTCATTGCTGGTGGGATGAACTCCTGTTGCTGCTGACCATTTGGCCAGGCAGTTGTTCCTCCTTACCATCCCATGGGAATGAGGTAGAGGTGTTCCCATGGGGTATTGGAAACTCGTCTCTCAGCTCTGAGAATGGACCGAATGGTCTCTCTTGTGGTTTCCCCGAGAAGCCCATCAATGATATGCTGTCTGATGTTAACATTGACTGCGGTACACCACTCAGACCCGCTGCGGTTCTGACAGCTGAAACTTTCATAGGGGTGAGTGCAGTATCTAACAATTGCAACACATCTCCTACTGCTAAATTTTGGCCTGAGGTTATGGCTAACATGTGTTCAATCTATTGATCCGCTCCTTGAGACGGGGGGGGGGTAATATTTTAGCCATGCCTTTGAAATCAGTAAATAAATGGTTTATAATCTCTCAAGTTATTAGTGAAAGAGGACATGAAGATAGTTGATGTGAGAGAAGAGGATGCGAAAAACAGGGTTAGATGGAGGCAATTGAGGGGAAAAGCCGAAGGGAAAAGAAGATAATCTCTCAAATTATCTTAATAATCAATTCTCAGGGGCATCTGATGATAAGTCTTACCACTGCGCATGTGTGGCAGGGTATCATCTTCCTCCCCTATGTCACGAAGGTGTGCTGCTGACTCAATGTACCATTCATTCTCACCTGCAATGTGATTTGTCAATTTCTACTTGTCTGGAACTTCACATGGGATACTAATGTCTACTGTCTACTGTCCTCCAACATCATGGTGTATGAGCTCAGGTGTGACCATGTCCTCACCTCAGCCTTGAACACATTGTAAATCTGTATGGGAGAAATGAGACACAAATGAGGCACATCTTCCTGCCCAGTTTGGGACAAGGAGTCCTTTGTGTCTTGGTTTTAGTCTTGTTAGTTTTGCGGTTGAGCTTGAGCGAATTGCAACTGTATTTTTCATAAGTCAGTTTCTAAATCAGTAAATTTATTTTGGTGTTTGTCGTCGAAGTGGCAACATCTCTGTCTCCTTTTTCCCTACTTTGCTCTTTCTTCAACATCCTCCACTGTCTTCTTTATCAACTTTCTATCACTCTCATGACCTTCCATCAGGGATTGCTGATATCCTCTCTCTCTCTCTCTCACTTAGAACTTCCGCTTCCCCTCCTTTTCTGACTTCTTGTAGTTCCTTTCTCAGTCTCTACATCTCATGCTCCACTCTCTCTATCTCTTCTGTCTTTCCTCTCTCTCGCTATTATTGCCGTTTTTAATTCATACAAAATTTGACGTGCATCATCTGTTTCTCTGTCCTCTTCAGTTTTTAATACTCCCTCTTTTTAAATGCCACAGAGCTTGTTGACTAGCTGGACTAGCTGCGACATTTGTGGCTGATAGCTTATTTTGTCGTTGCTTTAACATTTCTCTAACCTGAGCTGAAGGCCCACTGGTGAAATATTCCTCTCTACTTTGAATTGGCATGTTCCTGAATGGAATGTTACCCATGTTTTCAAAATAACATGCCTCCCTATCCCGGGTAAAATTGTTGTCCTTGTCCATGGGCTCCGGTCGCCACGGGAGGGCCCGTCTCTCACCAACCAGAATGCCACACACAGGGTGTGTTCTGTTGTTTTCTACACAATTTGAAGGAAACACAGGTTTGGATCACACCCCGAGTGATCATCTTCTATTTTTTGCAATTTCCCTCTTTTCTTAAAGGTTGTTTTAAGACTTCAATGAATAAAGAATACTCTAATAATGCTACAGGGAAATTATTTACCTATGTTAAGTACACGTACACTCATATGGCATACATTATACAACAATGCAAGAGAATACAGCTGTCACAGTTAGACAACACAGCTTCTTCTTCTTCTTTTCCTTTCGGCTTTTCCCTTCAGGGGTCGCCACAGCGAATCAATTTCCTCCATCTAGCCCTGTCCTTTGCATCCTCTTCTCTCACACCAACTACCTTCATATCTTCCCTCATTACATCCATAAACCTCCTCTTTGGTCTTCCTCTAGGCCTCCTGCCTGGCAGTTCAAGACTCAGCATCCTTCTACCAATATATTCACTATCTCTCCTCTGGACATGTCCAAACCATCTCAGTCTGGCCTCTCTGACTTTATCTCCAGAACCTCTAACATGTGCTGTCCCTCTGATGTACTCATTCCTGATCCTATCCATCCTGGTCACTCCCAGAGAGAACCTCAGCATCTTCATCTCTGCTACCTCCAGCTCTGTCTCCTGTCTTTTCTTCAGTGACACTGTCTCTAGACCAAACAACATCGCTGGTCTCACCACAGTTTTGTACACCTTTCCTTTCATTTTAGCTGAGACTCTTCTATCACACAACACCCCTGACACTTTCCTCCACCCGTTCCATCCTGCCTGGACACGCTTCTTCACCTCTTTTCCACACTCTCCATTGCTCTGGACTGTTGAGCCTAAGTACTTAAAATCCTCCACCTTCTTGATCACTTCTCCCTGTAACCTCACTCTTCCACTTGGGTCCCTCTCATTCACACACGTGTACTCTGTCTTACTGCGGCTAACCTTCATTCCTCTCCTTTCCAGGACAAACCTCCACCTCTCTAGCTTCTCCTCCACCTGTTCCCTGCTCTCACTGCAGATCACAATGTCATCTGCAAACATCATAGTCCATGGAGATTCCTGTCTAGCCTCGTCTGTCAGCCTGTCCATCACCATAGCGAACAAGAAGGGGCTCAGAGCTAATCCCTGATGCAGTCCCACCTCCACCTTGAACTCCTCTGTCACACCTACAGCACACCTCACCACTGTCTTACAGTCCTCATACATGTCCTGTACCATTCTAACATACTTCTCTGCCACTCCAGACTTCCTCATACAATACCACAGTTCCTCTCTGGACACCCTGTCATAAGCTTTCTCCAGATCTACAAAAACACAATGCAGCTCCCTCTGGCCTTCTCTGTACTTCTCTATCAACATCCTCAAAGCAAATACTGCATCTGTAGTACTCTTTTTTGGCATGAAACCATACTGCTGCTCACAAATGTTCACTTCTGCCCTTAGTCTAGCTTCCACTACTCTCTCCCATAACTTCATTGTATGGCTCATCAGCTTTATTCCTCTGTAGTTGCCACAACTCTGCACATCTCCCTTGTTCTTAAAAATGGGCACCAGCACACTTCTCCTCCATTCCTCAGGCATCTTCTCACTATCTAAGATCCTGTTGAACAACCCAGTCAGAAACTCTACTGCCACCTCTCCTAGACACTTCCAAACCTCTACAGGTATATCATCAGGACCGACTGCCTTTCCACTCTTCATCCTCTTCAATGCCCTCCTCACTTCATCCTGACTAATCTTTGCTACATCCTGGTTCACAACAGTCACCTCTTCTAGTCTTTGTTCTCTCTCATTTTCCACGTTCATCAACTCTTCAAAGTACTCTTTCCATCTTCCTATCACACTACTGGTACCTGTCAATAGACTTCCATCCCTGTCCTTAATCACCCTAACCTGCTGCATGTCCTTCCCATCTCTAGCTCTCTGTCTTGCCAACCTGTATAGATCAGTCTCTCCCTCCTTACTGTCCAACCTAGCATACAAGTCATCATAAGCTTCTTGTTTGGCCTTTGCTACCTCTACCTTCACCTTACGCTGCATCTCCCTGTACTCCTGTCTACTCTCCTCAGTCCTCTCAGTGTCCCACTTCCTCTTAGCTAACCTGTTTCTCTGTATACACTCCTGTACCTCCTCATTCCACCACCAAGTCTCCTTATCTACTTTCCTTCCAGATGACACACCAAGTACTCTCTTACCTGTCTCCCTGATCACAATAGCTGTAGTTGTCCAGTCATCTGGAAGCACCTCCTGACCATCTAGAGCCTGTCTTAACTCCTTCCTAAAAGTCATGCAACACTCTTCCTTTTTCAGCTTCCACCATTTTGTCTTCTGCTCTGCCTTTGCCCTCTTGATCTTCCTCACCACCAGAGTCATCCTACACACCACCATCCTATGCTGTTTGGCTACACTCTCACCTACCACTACTTTGCAGTCACTGATCTCTTTCAGGTTACACCGTCTACTCAAGATGGCGGGAGATTCAGTTCATTATGGACTACAAGCCAACTTCCACAGTTCTGCGACAGCTCCACCACTCTGCTGAATCAGCTGAATGTCTTCTTTGCGTGCTTTGTGACAGACAACAACATCCCGGCACAGAAGACTCCACCTCTTCCTGGCGACCAGGCGTTGACACTTTCTCAGGACAACGTGAGGCAAGTCCTCAGAAGGACTAACGCACGGAAAACCCAGGTCATGACAACATTCCTGGTCGTGTCCTGAGAGACTGCTGATGAGCTCACAGATGTCTTCACAGACATCTTCAACATCTCCCTGAGCCAGGCTAATGTCCCCACCTGCCTCAAAGCCACCACCATCATCCCAGTCCCGAAGAAGTCGCCCCAAATATATATATATATATATATATATATAGATATATAGATATATAGATATATAGATATATAGATATATAGATATATAGATATATAGATATATAGACCTCATGGTCTCTCAGGAGACCATGAGGGCACTATGGTGGTCATGGATGACATCCTGATATTCTGCAAGGACAGGGAGGACCACGACAAGAATCTTCGCAAAGTGCTAGAAACCATCAGAGCGTCTGGACTGAAGTAAGTGCCAGTTCACTAAAACTGAGATCCTGTGCTTCAGTCATGTGATAGGCAAAGAGGGCATCAGGCCGGATACGAGCAAGGTCAGAGTGATAACAGAGCTACAGAGTCCCACCAACCTGACAGAGCTACGGCAGACCATTGGGATGATCAACTCTTTGGGGAAATTCCTCCCTGACCTGTCATCAGTCATGCACCCCATCAACAGCCTCCTGAAAAAGGACACGGCCAGGGTTTGGGGAGACAAACAGGAGCAAGCATTCAAGGAGGTAAAGCAAATGCTGACCTCTGCGCCAGTGCTGGCGTTCTACGACGCCAACAAACCAACCGTGGTGAGCGCCGATGCCAGCAACTTCGGCCTGGGAGCTGCGCTGCTACAGGAGCAGGGAGACGACCTCATACCTGTGGCATTCTGTTCCAGGACGTTGACCGAGACTGAGCGACGCTATTTCCAGATCGAGAAAGAGTGCCTCGCCAGCGTATGGGCATGTGAGCTATTGTGTGATCTCTGCACTCTATTTATGCTATTAGGTTTTGTTGTGTTTGTCTATACTGTCGTGTTTATATGTCTCTTGTGTTTATTTAGTGTGAATGCTGTGTTGTCTAACTGTGACAGCTGTATTCTCTTGCATTGTTGTATAATGTATGCCGTATGAGTGTACGTGTACTTAACATAGGTAAATAATTTCCCTGTAGGATTATTAGAGTATTCTTTATTCATTGAAGTCTTAAAACAACTTTTAAGAAAAGAGGGAAATTGCAAAAAATAGAAGATGATCACTCGGGGTGTGATCCAAACCTGTGTTTCCCTCAAATTGTGTAGAAAACAACAGAACACACCCCTGTCCTGTGTGTGACATTCTGGTTGGTGAGAGACGGGCCCTCCCGTGGCGGCCGGAGCCCATGGACAAGGACAACAATTTTACCCGGGATAGGGAGGCATGTTATTTTGAAAACATGGGTAACATTCCATTCAGGAACATGCCAATTCAAAGTAGAGAGGAACATTTCACCAGTGGGCCTTCAGCTCAGGTTCGAGAAATGTTAAAGCAACGACAAAATAAGCCATCAGCCACAAATGTCGCAGCTAGTCCAGCTAGTCAACAAGCTCTGTGGCATTTAAAAAGAGGGAGTATTAAAAACTGAAGAGGACAAAGAAACAGATGATGCACGTCAAATTTTGTATGAATTAAAAACGGCAATAATAGCGAGAGAGAGGAAAGACAGAAGAGATAGAGAGAGTGGAGCATGAGATGTAGAGACTGAGAAAGGAACTACAAGAAGTCAGAAAAGGAAGGGAAGCGGAAGTTCTAAGTGAGAGAGAGAGAGAGAGAGAGAGAGAGAGAGAGAGAGAGAGAGAGGATATCAGCAATCCCTGATGGAAGGTCATGAGAGTGATAGAAAGTTGATAAAGAAGACAGTGGAGGATGTTGAAGAGAGAGCAAAGTAGGGAAAAAGGAGACAGAGATGTTGCCACTTCGACGACAAACACCAAAATAAATTTACTGATTTAGAAACTGACTTATGAAAAATACAGTTGCAATTCGCTCAAGCTCAACCACAAAACTAACAAGACTAAAACCAAGACACAAAGGACTCCATGTCCCAAACTGGGCAGGAAGATGTGCACTTGTGTGTCTCATTTCTCCCGTACAGATTTACAATGTGTTCAAGGCTGAGGTGAGGACATGGTCACACCTGAGCTCATACACCACGATGCTGGAGGACAGTCCAGTCTACAAAGTAGACTGGACTGTAGACAGTAGACATTAGTATCCCATGTGAAGTTCCAGACAAGTAGAAATTGACAAATCACATTGCAGGTGAGAATGAATGGTACATTGAGTCAGCAGCACACCTTCGTGACATAGGGGAGGAAGATGATACCCTGCCACACATGCGCAGTGGTAAGACTTATCATCAGATGCCCGTGAGAATTGATTATTAAGATAATTTGAGAGATTATCTTCTTTTCCCTTCGGCTTTTCTCCTCAATTGCCTCCATCTAACCCTGTCTTTCGCATCCTCTTCTCTCACATCAACTATCTTCATGTCCTCTTTCACTAATAACTTGAGAGATTATAAACCATTTATTTACTGATTTCAAAGGCATGGCTAAAATATTACCCCCCCCCCCGTCTCAAGGAGCGGATCAATAGATTGAACACATGTTAGCCATAACCTCAGGCCAAAATTTAGCAGTAGGAGATGTGTTGCAATTGTTAGATACTGCACTCACCCCTATGAAAGTTTCAGCTGTCAGAACCGCAGCGGGTCTGAGTGGTGTACCGCAGTCAATGTTAACATCAGACAGCATATCATTGATGGGCTTCTCGGGGAAACCACAAGAGAGACCATTCGGTCCATTTGCCAGAGCCTTGTTTAACGTGCTGAGAGACAAGTTTCCAATACCCAATGGGAACACCTCTACCTCATTCCCATGGGATGGTAAGGAGGAACAACTGCCTGGCCAAATGGTCAGCAGCAACAGGAGTTCATCCCACCAGCAATGAGGTAACTGAGACACTGTTTTGAACAGCTCTCTTGAATGGTTTGCCACCTCCACTGAAGAACAAATTAACTGGTTCCACCATCACCTTGTGCATCATCTAACACATTATCAGAAAACAGAAGCCAACCACAACACAGACATCCAACACATGCAGACACAATTACTTAAATTACAATTAGCTGAGGCTAGGGCCAAGGTAAATGACAAGAAGGTCAAGAAAAACTCTAACCACGCTGGCAGTGTTTTGTGGCAGGGTCGTGGTGGCTGGTCTTGGGCTAAAGGAGGACGAGGAAGAGGTGAAAGCTATGGCGGCAGCAGATTATACTCAGTTAATCAGCCTGGATGTTTCATATGTTGTGATCTTAATCATTGGAGTCGCAGTTGCAAACAGGCCCGACTAAGCCCACAAGAGTACGCTCCACAACCACCTCGAGACAGAGGATTTCCATCTGCTCCAGGACGTGGCACAGGGGGCATTTATCCATGGGCACCAAACAACCAGTGGGCAAGGGGACCGACTGGACACAGCAGTATGGTCAATATTACACTGGGGAAACAGTAACAGGGGAGGATGATGACCCCTACTGGACAGATTAGGGATCCTTGGGCAGGCCCGGAAGCAACAGAACAGCTGAACCAATGCTTCCTATGACTGTGTGTGTTAAGACTGTCAGCGGCCTGATAGACATTAGAGCCACATACTCCACTTTCGATACACCTGTACCGCAGTCAATGTTAACATCTGACAGCATATTATTGATGGGCTTCTCGGGGAAACCACAGGTTCTGCCTTTTACCAAACCGTTGCCCATTGTGTTCGCGGGACATAATTTAAGACCCAGTTGGTACTCAAATTTTTTGCAGTGAAGCTGGACACAATGGACAATGGCTGATGCGACCAGTTCCAACTTCACCCACTGCTGACATCTACTGGGCGCCCGCCGCCTGTAGCCGTGAACTGCAAGTAAAAATGCACCAAGAAAATCTACTCTTTACCAATACCTCCATTTATCATGGAGTGGTCACGGGTCCGGACAGAACCATCATGCGGTCCAGATCTGGACCGCGGTCCGCCATTTGGTTTTCCCTGCTCTATGGAGAGAGAGAAAGAGCGAGAGAGAAGAGGAAAAAAAGGCTCACCAGATTTTTTTCCCTAGTCGCACCGGTGCTCCCAAATATATTCAATATTCACACTGATAAAAATTTGGGTGCATATGCGACCAAAATGGTCACAATTTCAAGCCCTGGTTCCGTGTATGCCATGTGGAAGCCCTGGATTCAGTCCCTGGATTCAGACATGCACCCTACCTGCCTCCTATCGATCCTCTACATTGCACACTGTTTTATGATAGTGACCACGATGGAACATACAAAGATAAGCTCAGCTCACACATAGACGATAGCTGGTAGTTATATTCCGATGAACATTTACATCTCAACTGAAGGCGTTGTGGCAAATTGCAATTAATCGGATCACGCGTCATCAATTAACCAGTGGCGGGGCGTCAGGGCCAGCAAAGCCTTCTCTGCTGGCTTCAAACATACTCAGTAAAACACACTTATTCATAAATATTTTTAAATTTTAAATTTTATAAATTTTGTATTTTTAAATAAAAGTTTTTTTCCATTTCCAAAGTTGGATAAAACTTATTATCAAATCATATTTCAGCTACCTAACGTTGTACAGTTCCATGAAATCTGCCAGACCCTTCAGAATCAAAAGTGATGCTTCTGCCTGCTATAAGTGAATGGACACAGCCTGTTCAGTTTACAGCGCTTCGACCAATCAGCTCTCAGACTACAACCTTTAACACTTCATGCGGGTCCTTTTTAGAAGCCTTCTATGATGCTGACACCTGCTGGTACAAATGAGTCATTGCAGGGCAGTGGTGGACAGCGTTGCTCCTCGGACACACAACTCCAATGGTTTGTGGAGTAAACCTAACTTGCTACCTCAAACCTAACTGCTAGGTTAGGTTTCATTTGTCATTCTGCGACACATCGAACCTGAACCAGGACATTCGCCGCTACCCACGATGGCTGAAGGAGGAGAAGAGGTAGATCTGGTCATGTATGAGAACATCACGACGAGTAGAATCAGGACGCTGTACTTTCTGCAGATGGATTTAAAGCAATAGTTTAAATAAAATGTTGTGAGGTCTTCAACTCCCACCACTCAGAGAGCTCCTCCCAGACTCCACACCAGGCTGGGGACATTGAGTCAAAGTGGACCATATTCTCCACCTCCACTGTTGAAGTGACCGCTCAAAGTTGTAGCCACAAGTTCTCCAGTAACTGTTGCAGCGGCAACCCCCAAACCTGGTGTTGGACACCGGAAGTAAGGGATTCCATCAAGCTGAAGGACTCTTATCGATTGTTGTTGAATCATTGCACTCCTGTGGCAGCTGACAGGTATAGGCAGGCAAGAGCACTGCAGCCCCACTGGTCATGGAGGCAAAAACTTGGGTCTGGGAGGAGTTTGGGGAGGCAGTGGGACACGAGTAGGAGGGTGGATGGATTAGTTAGAGGATCTCCATAATCCCACTACCATGCCTTCCATGGAGGAAGCAGAGGCAGACAACTCAGAGTTGGACTTGTACATCACCCCGAGCTGAAGTCATCGAGGTGGCTGCCAAGCTCCTCAGTGACAATACACTGGGGGTAGATGAGATCTGCCCTGAGTACCAGAAGTCTCTAGACGTGTCTTGGCTGAAGCATCTCTGTCATGCCACATGGCAGTTGGGGACAGTGCTTTTGGATTGACAGACTGGGGTAGTGGTCCTGCTTTTTAAAGAAGGGGGACTGGAGGATGTGCTCCAACTGTAGGGGGATCACACTCCTCAGCCTCCCAGGGATTGTCTATTACAGGGTTACTGGAGAGGAGGATCATACCTATAATCGAACCTTGTATTTCTTTACTGAGAGCTATACAGTCCCTGTATGACAGAAGTCAGAGTTTGGTTTGCATTCCCAGCAGTAAGTCAGACCTGTTACAGGTGCAATGTTGGACTCCGGCAGTGCTGTGCTCCACTGATTCTGTTCATTATGGACAAAATTTCTAGTCGAAGGCAGAATCTGGAGGGAGTTCAGTATGGGGACCAAAGGATTTCATCTCTGCTTAATGCAGATGATGTTGTCATCTTGGCTCATCAAACTTGGACCTTCAGCATGTAGTGTGGTGGTTTGAAGCTGAGTGTGACTCGAGTGAGATGAGGATCAGCATCTCCAAATCTAAGGCCATGGTTCCCGATCGAAAAAAGGTGGTCAGCGCTCTCTGGGTCTTTGCCTCAATTGGAGGAGTTCACATATCTTGGTCTTGTTCACAAGTGAGGGGCAGATGGAGAATGGGATTTACAGTTGGAGCAGCGGCCGTAGTGATGCAGTCGTTGTATAGGTCTGTTGTGGTGAAGAAAGAGCTGAGATGAAGCTCTGTATTTATGGGTCAGTCTATGATCCCACTCTCATGGCCCAAAGTTTAAGGTCATGTCCGAAAGGACAACATCCTGGATGCAAGTAGCTGAAATGAGTTTCCTCTGTAGAGGGGCTGGGCGCACCCTTAGAGATAGGGTGAGGAGCTCAGTCACCAGGGAGGAGCTCGGAGTAGAGCCGCTGGTCCTCCGCCTCGAGCGGAGCCTGCTGTTGCTCCTGTGACCCGGACCCGGATAAGCAGATGAAGATGGATAAATGGATGAAAAGAGTTTTAATTATGTTAGTTAATGTGAAAATATATTACTATTAATGCAGTCATCTGTCTTGTGTTTCCACAGGTGTTTTCTCTCCATCCACCCGGAGAAGGGCACGAGAGAAGACAAAAACATCTCGCCTTCATGTGAACCCCGGAGTCCTCACCTTGATTCAAGAACTTTCAGATCATGAGTGGTTTGATGTCTGACTATGGACAGCCACCAGTAAGACTAGCATATACTCCATTCACACATTTATTTAAGCTGTTGAGCAAAATTTGTATTTAATGAGCAGGAATTTATTATTTTATTTTTTTGTCTATTGGGCATGTTATTACTTTTATTTTGTTTTTCCACTGTTTTTATTTTTGTTTTGGTTTTTAAATAAATTACTAATGATTAATGCTAATGAATGAATTAATAATGATCTGCAGTGAGAGCAGGGAACAGGTGGAGGAGAAGCTAGAGAGGTGGAGGTTTGTCCTGGAAAGGAGAGGAATGAAGGTTAGCCGCAGTAAGACAGAGTACATGTGTGTGAATGAGAGGGACCCAAGTGGAAGAGTGAGGTTACAGGGAGAAACGATCAAGAAGGTGGAGGATTTGAAGTACTTAGGCTCAACAGTCCAGAGCAATGGAGAGTGTGGAAAAGAGGTGAAGAAGCGTGTCCAGGCAGGATGGAACGGGTGGAGGAAAGTGTCAGGTGTGATGTGTGATAGAAGAGTTTCAGCTAAAATGAAAGGAAAGGTGTACAAAACTGTGGTGAGACCAGCGATGTTGTTTGGTCTAGAGACAGTGTCACTGAGGAAAAGACAGGAGACAGAGCTGGAGGTAGCAGAGATGAAGATGCTGAGGTTCTCTCTGGGAGTGACCAGAATGGATAGGATCAGGAATGAGTACATCAGAGGGACAGCACCAGCTGCTAGCTGCTGTTAGCGACCTGAGCAGCTAGCGGTCCAATTAGTCCGGTCGCTTTTGCTTGTGTCTTCTCTGGAGGATTCTGTTGGGTTTTTCTGTCCATTAAAGGGCTTTGAAATGTCTCTTGACGTGATTAAGAGCTATATAAATAAAAGTTGATTGAGTCTGACTCAGGAGGTGGAGCTAAAGGAGAAGAGGAGGAGTATGTAGAGTGGAGGATGAAGACGAGTGTCTGTAGTGGGACGATGAGCTAATGAAGCAACAGCCAGGACTAAGACATCAGGGGTCGGGGGTTAAAAGCTGTTTTTATGCCACTAGAGGGCGCCACCACATTCTAGACCTCACCTTCACTGGAGGGAGGCTAAGGTTAGCTGTTCATGCTAGCTACAAGAAGTATCTCAACAGCTGTCTGTGACATAAGGACATCCGTCTCTCATCCATCCATCCGTTCACCCACTTTGACAAACAGCTTGTGATCCAACAGGCTCTTAACCATTAATGAAACACACACACACACACACACACACACACAGACACACACACGACACTTGGATGAAGGTGATGAAGGGAGGACACATCAGTACAAAATAATGGATATGAGCAGCTTTAATAAAGAAAACTGAAGATCCAGCCTTCAGGAGTAAAACCTTACAGTTTGACAGTAAATGTCAGAGTGATCGTCAGGCTAACAGGAAGTGCTAACAGCTGTCAGTGATAAACGCGTCACACCCACAATGAAACTTGACAATGTTTATTAGCTATATTTGAAGAAAATTAATTTGTTAAATATTATATTGACTTATTTTTGATATTTTAGAATTATACCTCCTACATGAAACGCACCAGAAAGACCAACAATAGATGTCAAGGTAACGTTTAGCATGAGCACAATGGCTTGTGGGACTTTTTTTCTTCATTTATATTTCATAAGTTCATTTATTGATGGCCTGCCAGGACCTCGTCTTCGTCCAGCAGCTTCAGAAGCATCTCCCTCAGCTCGAACGGCACCATCTCCTCCTCATCGTTGTCGAAGGAGTCTGTGCTCTCCTGCTCCTCAAAGATGTTCCACAGCGGAGTCCTGGAGTTCTGCTGGACACACACACACACACACACACACATCAGCCTTCATCCAGTGATGCAGGTTTGCAAAAATCAGACTCCAAATGTCTCCAAACGATGGTTTCCACTGATCAGTGCTTTCACTCAGCCAGCAGAGGGCGCTGCTGTGGAGATGCTGCTGTTCTTGGTAGACCTTCAACAGAACCAGTGGACTGGTGGCCCCTTACCCTGTTCCTGTCATTGGATCCAGGCTGTCGGCGCGGGGGCTGGGCCTCCAACAGTCGTCCACCAGGAAAGGCGTGTTTATAGAAGCAGATGGCGCCAAAGGGACATGTGCCACGCCCCTCATCAAAGTACCGACACGGCTTGTTCCTGAAGGAGACCGAGAAGACTGTCAGGGATTCAGACACATCAGACAACACCGCCCACTCCACAGCCCAGATGTTCTCCTGCAGATCTACTAGTATAGCCCCACCCACTAGTGTAGCCCCACCCCTTACCCGTTTCTAGTCTGGCCCACTTACCGCATGCCGTCCTTGTATTTCTGGATGAGCTTCTGCTTGTCGTCCTCATCTTCCACCCAGAACTCACTCGGGATGACAAAGTTGGATGTTATTCCACACTTGGGGCAGCAACTGGAAATAAGTAGAAAAATGGTTTTACCATCTGAAACAGGGAACGTTCAGGAAGAAGCTCCTCTGAAGGAGATTAAAAACAGTCTCAGTAGATGTTTGGTGAGAAAACGTGAATTAAAAAATGTTTCTGGTTGGTTTACAGACGATTAATCAATGTGATGGAACACTTATCGCTACAACCTCATTCAAAGTACCTCTGAAATATATTTAGGTAACATTTTTGATGCTTTCATGAAGAAGAAAGATGAATAAATATTTGTTATCCAAAGCTGTGAAAGTCGATCCACTGGACGTTAAGAAAGTTCTTGAAGACGTTTCATCTCTCATCCAAGAGACTTGTTCAGTTCTGAAGGTGGCTGGTGTTGTCCAGCTTATTTACCCTGTGGGGTGTGGTCAGTGCTATGCAAATTCAGACGACCGTCGTTGAAACCCGTCTGGCCCCTCAACAATTGTTGGGTGTGTCAAAGGGGGGTCGTTGAAATTCAAGTTTCACCTTTGTATACTAATGACCCTCATTAGTATACAAAGGTGAAACACAAATTTCAACGACCCCCCACCCCACTACCCATCACACACTGACGACTCACTTGGTGATATCGCACATGGCCCTCCTCCACGTCCTGATGCACTTCAGGCAGTAGCAGTGGCTGCAGTTGACCAGGATGCCGAAGCGCCGCTCACTGGGGTTGGCCTTCTCCAACACCACTTCAATGCACATACGACACATCATGTACTCGCTGCGCTGGATGGCGAACGAGAGCTCCATGTCCTTCTCGTGGGCCTCCATGCACGCCTGTGGACAGGTGCAGGAAGTGTGTGTATGTTACCACCATGTCAAAGGAGTGTGTGTGACAGCTCGTGTAGTGTGTGAGCAGGTCGTTACCTTGGTGTGCTCTGAGCGCTGACTGATGTCGGTGGGGTGGAGCACCTGGAGCTCACACATGTTACAAACGTCGCCATGGAGATAGGCACAGTTGATTCCATAGCGGCACTTTCCAATAGCGGCATAGAAGCAAAGCTGCTTCCTCAGCTCCTTGTTCTCAGGATCAGCTGCAGACGACCCACAACATCAAAACATCAAAATACTGTTACCATGGTACCCACACGCCTACAACCTGATCGGACTACAGCTTCCTTCAACTGTTTGTAATCTCAGATGACACAAGTTCACAGTTGTCCACTTGCTTGTCAATGGGTGAACAAAACAACAGTTTTACCAAATACCAAAATGAACAACAGCCCAACCCCCACCTTAGAAAATATCCGCAGCCCTAAGTCTCCTCACAAGAGGACGTAGGTGGGATCTAGTGCTTCTCCCCAACACACCACGCGGATCACTCACCCCGTCCACAGTACGGCTGTCCTGAAACAAAATCGGCCGCGTTGAACCAGTCTTGAACCCATGAGCTGGGTGTTGACCCACTGGGATCCAGTTCTGATGGGTCGAGCAGGGAAGTGGGGGGAGGCATCAGTGTCTGGGGGGTCGGCCGCTCCTTGCTTTTGGGTAGTTTGTAGTGTTCAAACCTGCGGACACGCAAGTTAACATGTTATAACAGGAAGGTTGGGAGATAGAAACCCATTAGTCCCCCACACATATCAACAGAAAGTTGGGTGATAGAAACTCACCATATTCCCCCCACCCCTCACATATAAACAAAGGTAGAGGGATGGAAACCCATTACCCTCCCTACATACAAACAGAACAGGGAAAAAACATCAACCGTTTTACCAAAAGAGCCTAAAAGAGCTACATAGATCTGAAACTGCTGCTCCACAATACTGGTGTCAGGGTCAGTATGAACACAAAGCATTTTGGGATTTTTAATTAATGGTGAGAACATTTTAGAAACCTTTCCCCGCTTCACCTTAAATTCTGTGCCCAGTGCTCCTCGTCTTGGTTCTCATACCATTTAGTTATAAGAAGTCAGGACCAAACATATCCATGAGCACAGGAGACAGTGCTGGGATGAGAAAGATTACTCTAAAAATCTTCCAGCAATAACACAACAATAGAGTCAGTACTAACAGTGTGAAGATGCTACTGCTAACTGCTAACCCATCTGTTCCAAAAGACACTTCAATGAATGAGCAGGATGCTAAGACTCATAGGAAACACACTCTGATCTGTTGAGCCTAAGCAGTCTGGGTTGAACTTCATCCTCCAACATAAAGATGACCATGACTCCAAACTAAAGCACTGAGTCAGAGTAAAGTGTGTGGAGTCCTCCAGGTAAAGGCAGGTCAAGAAGAGCAAAGCAGAATGAGGAGAACTTACTTCAGGCTGGTTGAAGACATGTCTGCAGGTCTCAGTCATCCACGTCAGGACTCCAGTTGTGACTCACTGCGACTGAGTCCAGACAGTTATAGTCCTGCTGGGGCAGAAAGTCGTCCCCACAAACCCCCAACACAATGAGGGTCGTTAGAAGTCCTTCCCACTCAGGTGGGCCGTTGTCCCACCCACCACTTTTTCACCAGAGGAGCTAACATCCTGGACAATGTTGACACGACACATAAATATGCCTATAAAGCCCCTGCTCTCCCCCACCTTGGGGCGTCAGACCACACCACTGTTATGCTAACGCCGGCATACAGACCGCTCGTCAGAGTCGTCAGACCTGTGAGAAGGCAGATACGGGTGTGGCCTGATGGGTCGTCAGAGGCACTCCAAAACTGCTTCTCCACCACAGACTGGAGCGTATCCAAAGATGCAGCCACCCACAACAACACCACAGACCTCCAGGAGTACACGGAGACCGTCACTGCATACATGAGGAAATGCATGGATGATGTCACGGTCACCAGAACCTTCTCAGAGCTGGGGACGAGGTGGGCCTGAGGACAGCGAGAGCCAACCTGTCACGAGGCATACGAGTGTCCAAGAGACAGTACTCCAGGAGGATCGCCACCCACTTCAGCGACAGCAGAGACACCAGGAACATGTGGCGGGAGCTTCAGTTCATTATGGACTACAAGCCAACTTTCTCAGTTCTGCGACAGCTCCACCACTCTGCTGAATCAGCTGAATGTCTTCTTTGCGTACTTTGTGGCAAACAACAACATCCCGGCACTGAAGACTCCACCCCTTCCTGGCGACCAGGCGTTCTGGAGAGGAGGGTTCCCGACGAACCCTCCTCTCCAGAACCTCTGTATAGACCTTGCCAGGGAGGCTGAGGAGTGTGATCCCCCTATAGTTAGAACACCCCCTCCGGTCCCCCTTCTTAAAAAGGGGGACCACCACCCCATCCAGACAGTGCCTCTTCCAATCCAGAGGCACTGTCCCCGATGTCCCCGATGTTGCAGAGGCGTGTCAACCAGGACAGCCCCACAACATCCAGAGACTTTAGGAACTCCGGGTGGATCTCATCCACTCCCGGGGCCCTGCCACCGAGGAGCTTTTTAACTACCTCCGTGACCTCAGCCCCAGAGATAGGAGAGCCCGCCTTAGAGAACCCAGACTCTGCTTCCTCATGGGAAGGCGTGTCGGTGGAATTGAGGAGGTCTTCGAAGTATTCTCCCCACCGAGTCACAATGTCCCAAGTTGAGGTCAGCAGCACCCCATCCCCACTATACACAGTGTTGATGCTGCACAGCTTCCGCCTCCTGAGACGTCTGATGGTGGACCAGAATTTCCTCGAAGCTGTCTGGAAGTCGTCCTCCAAGGCCTCACCAAACTCCTCCCATGCGAGTTTCTGCCTTAGCAACCACCAAAGCTGCATTCCGCTTGGCTAGCCAGTACCCATCAGCTGCCTCAGGAGTCCCACAGGCCAAAAAGGCCTGATAGGACTCCTTCTTCAGCTTGACGGCATCCCTTACCGCCGATGTCCACCAACGGGTTCTGGGGTTGTCGTCACGACAGGCACCGACCACCTTACGGCCACAGCTGCGGTCGGCCGCCTCGACAATGGAGGTGTGGAACATGGTCCACTCAGACTCAATGTCCCCCGCCTCACCTGGGACGTGGGTGAAGTTCTGCCGGAGGTGGGAGTTGAAACTCCTTCTGACGGGATTCTGCCAGGCATTCCCAGCAGACCCTCACAATATGTTTGGGTCTGCCAGGTTGGGTCCCCCACCATCGGAGCCAACACACGACCAGGTATTGATCAGTTGACAGCTCCGCCCCTCTCTTCACCCAAGTGTTCAAGACATGCAGCCGCAAGTCCGATGACACGACCACAAAGTCAATCAACGAACTGCAGTCTAGGGTGTCCTGGTGCCAAGTGTACATATGGACACCCTTATGTCTGAAAATGGTGTTTGTTACGGACAGTCCGTGACAAGCACAGAAGTCCAATAACAGAACACCACTCGGGTTCTGATCCGGGGGGCCGTTCCTCCCAATCACGCCCTTCCAGGTCTCACTGTCATTGCCCACGTGAGCATTGAAGTCCCCCAGCAGAACGATGGAGTCCCCAGTGGGAGAGCTCTCCAGCACCCCTTCCAGGGACTCCAAAAAGGGTGGGTACTTGGAACTGCTGTTTGGTGCATAAGCACAAACAACATTCAAGATCCATCCCCCCACCCGAAGGCGGAGGGAGGCTACCCTCTAGTCCACCGGGGTGAATCCCAATATACAGGCGCCAAGCCGGAGGGCCATAACTATACCCACACCTGCTCGGCGTCTCTCACCATGGGCAACTCCAGAGTGGAAAAGAGTCCAACCCCTCTCGAGAGAACTGGTACCAGAGCCCAAGCTGTGTGTGGAGGTGAGCCCGACTATATCTAGTTGGAACTTCTCGATCTCACACACCAGCTCAGGCTCCTTCCCTGCCAGAGAGGTGACATTCCACGTCCCAAGAGCCAGCTTCTGTAGCCGGGGGTCGGATCGCCAAGGTCCCCGCCTTCAGCCACCGCCCAGCTCGCAGTGCACCCAACTCCTATGGCCCCTCCCACAGATGGAGAGCCCATGGGAAGCTGTAGGTTTATATTTCTTTAAATCTAATTATGATGAAATCAGGGCCTCACGAGCCATGAACCTCACCGCACATCATTGCACCCTTCAGCTGTCCCCTTCTACAACGCTGCTGTCCCCACTATCACTATATAGCAGTTGACGCGTACCACCGTGTTGAAGGATAAGTTCAGTTTGTGTCACAGCTACTTCATATTCTTCAGGATCTCATGTCTTTCATACGTTGTGTGTGACGTTGTAGCTTTGTTGTAGTTTTGATGTTCTCATGTTGTTCTCAGGTGAACATGGTGAACCTCCAGCAGCCCTTCCTGCCTCACAACCCAGAGCCTCTCAGTCATAGTTAGATCCTTATGTTCTTCTCCCTCACCTCAGCTGCAGGCCTGCAGCCTGCACCTGTTTCTGACTGGTTTATATCATCTTGTACGTCCACAGGTCCACCCTCCAGAGACCCACTTTGGTCAGGTCCATGTCGACACCCTGCTGATCACCACTGACGTCAGTAAACGCTCACTGCTGAGGGCGGCACTGACCACTGGCACTGGTCAGTGGACATTCTGATCTTAGCGCTCTTAGTCTTTGGTTTCTATGACTTGTGTTTACTCTTACCTGCTTTGAAGATTATAAAAATGTACTGTAAATGATCTTCAACCTTTCCCTCAAGTAAACCTGTGCTGCCTGTCTCCTCAATCAGCATATGTCAACGACATAAACGTCACCCAAAAAGTCCCTCACAGGTCACCCATTAAGCGCGTTCGTAAAGGAGGAAGCAGAAAAGGAAAGCACTTCCTGTTCTGTCCCTGCTGCTGCTGCCTTAACAGTCAAACAGAAAGTAGAGCCTCAGACTGTCTAGGGAAAAGACATTTTATCTGATGATGTGCACTCAGATCAGAAAATGTAATGCTGCCGCTGCTTCGTCCTCATCCTCACTTGAACTTTGCTTTGGTAGAGGAGGTGTGTTTTCATCACGCAGAGGAGGAATCCTCTTTTTCACTCAAATTCAAATTGAACTGAACTGTTTATTCAAAAGAGAACACGTTTCATTCCCTTTGGATGAAACATGTAAATTATTTATTTTGAAAAGGTATTTTTGGTATTGCTGGTGTAACAGTGAGTGTAACGGCTGGTTTGCTCCCCATTACCATCTGTAAATAGCTGAACTGATTATTAATGATTGCTAGTTGCAGGTTTTTGGTTTGTTTCTCACTGCACTATATGAACAGTGGTTGATTCTTGTCTCTGCTGGGTTTTATTATCATTTAGGGTTGAAAACTGAAAAAAAAGTTACATTTATATTCCATTAGATTCACCCTAGAAGAGACATGGACAAATTTGACCCGCCAAATTGACCATTTACTGTTACATTTACTGACGTTCTGCAAACACTGTGTCCGTTCACTAGATGGCGCTCTCCAAAGACAGTGACTGTAGTAGACTATGGCGTCTTCTTGACTTTTTGCTTTGCTCTCTAAGCTCTTCTATAAAAATGAGTGGACCAACAAAAAGAAAAGTAGAGAGTGAGTTATTAGTGTTGACTAACAGACCAAGACAAGTTTTTAGCTGGCATTCAAATTGAGAGCAAAGACAAGTTTGGATAAAACTATTTATTGTGACTATACTGTGTGGAACAGATTGAATTTAACAAAAAGGCACCCTTTAAGCTCTATTCACTAGCCCTGGTTGAAAGTCCTCTTTTTCTTTCGGCTTTTCCCTTCAGGGGTCGCCACAGCGAATCAGTGTCCTCCATCTAACCCTGTCTTCTGCATCCTCTTCTCTCACACCAACTACCTTCATGTCCTCTTTCACTACATCCATAAACCTCCTCTTTGGTCTTCCTCTAGGCCTCCTGCCTGGCAGTTCAAAACTCAGAATCCTTCTACCAATATATTCACTATTTCTCCTCTGGACATGTCCAAACCATCTCAGTCTGGCCTCTCTGACTTTAGCTGAAACTCTTCTATCACACATCACATCTGACACTTTTCTCCACCCGTTCCATCCTGCCTTTACACGCTTCTTCACCTCTTTTCCAAACTCTCCATTGCTGTGGACCAGGGGCCACCAACCTTTTCGAGGACGAGGGCTGCTTCATGGCCACCGAGTAGTATAAAGGGCTACACAAGACCTGTTTGCTAAAAACCTCCTAAATAACAAAACTGCATGGATAACTAACGTTATAATACTGATATTAAGATAACAGTAGTGGTAACACTATGTAAAGTGATTGTTCACATATCACTAATTATTTTCCACAATTATTAGTACTTTACATATCAATAACAGTCAGAAAAACATGTTTAAACATTAAACACTTTGTTTATTTGCTCAAACATTTGTAAGTCAGGGGGACACCTGCTGTATTTTTAATGCAAATAATCACTTCTATCATTTTTAAGACAAGAAAACACTTTTTTGTTTGAACAAGAACAAATTATTTCAGAACATTTAACATTTTGTGCAATATTTTTGATCAATATTGCTGTAGTATAATGAGAAAAGACTGTCTGTGATTGGTCAGCTCATTTACTATGACGGCAGGAGGCCTGGCACTGCATGCTGCCCACCAGTGTGTTATAATGTGGTGAATAATTCTCAGTGAGTCCTGTAAACGTGGATCAGTCAGGCGTGTTCTGTGTTTGTACTTGATAAAGTTCATGTTGGAAAAGGCTGATTCACAGAGATAGGTTGAACCAAAAAAGCAGGCAATTTTCATAGCTGCTGTGTATATTCCACCATACTTCTCCTTGTCCACAAGGCACCAAAGGTTTAGTGCAGACTGATGAGCTTTGAGATGGAGGTCATTCGTAGCGTTAGGATTTCTATCTCTACCTCACCAGCGTTCAAACTGAACAAAGCACTGAGCTGCTCAGCAGTGGATGTCACGTCTACGTGTATGAAAGGATTTGTAATAAATGACACACATGGTTCAAGCTGCTCAAAATCAGAAAACCTCTCTTCAAATTCCTGTCCTAGTCTGTTTATGACTTGGGAGTACTTTTTTACCGCTTCATCCAAAGCTTCAGATGCAGCAACATTGTCATTTAACACTGAATGGGAAAATACAGCACTTTTTTCTGGAAAAAAAATGATCACCTTGGAATTAAATGTGTTTATTGCATTGATCATGTGAGCAACAGTTTTATCTTTACCTTTCTGTTCAGATGGTTCAGTTTCCCCCTCGGAGTGCATGAACTCTTTGATTTCACCCAGATGTGACAGAAAACAATGAAGAATCCGTCCCCTGTTAAGCGATCTTATTTCTATGTGTAATAGCTGGTCACCATATTCAGCTTAAAGCTCATCCAGTAACATCACATTCTGTGTTTAGCTTTGGAGAAGATGCTGTTTATGATCTTCACAACAGGAGTCATGTGATCGAAGCCAATCACTTTCGCACAAATCGCTTGCTGATGAATGATGCAGTGGTTGTGCAGAGATTTTGGAGAGTCTGGATCATTTTGGCATTGTGTAATAAAGCTGGTGTGCCGGCCCGTCATTCATTGTGAAAGTGGTAAGATTTCTTTTTTCTGCCACGTTTTGGGGCCAGAAATTGCATTCAGCGTCCATCTGCGCTGTGCCTGCTAGCTTACTATCCACTAGCACTGGTTTTGTCACGTGCACCATACTGACCTTTGAACTAGAGTAGGTCAGAGATGACTTAAACTTATCTAAAATTCATGTATAATTAACATTTTTAAGATACTGACATTTTCAAATCTATAGAAATGCAAGTGTGATGTACTACTCACTACGACTAAATTAAATTTTAGTAGTGAGTAGTGGCGTAAGTTGTTCTATTTTTAGAACAGCCTGCGGGCAACTTATGTGGTCCTTGGGGGCAACCTGGTGCCTGCGGGTTGGTGACCCCTGCTCTCGACTGTTGACCCTGCAATCCTCCTCCTTCTTGATCTCTTCTCCCTGTAACCTCCTTCTTCCACTTGGGTCCCTCTCATTCACACACAAGTACTCTGTCTTACTGCGGCTTGTTGGAAATTAAAGTTCCAGCTGGAGCCACACTGACCACACAGGAAGCAAAGGTTGCGTTTCAGTCCTTTATTGGTGACACTCTGGATGAGTGCCAGTGACGTATGCTAGTGGTTCTGTGAAGCAGGCAAATGATAACCATACTATGCCCAAAAACAATAGGTTCAAACATGAAATTAGTAAAATGTATAATTAAATTATAAACATGAAATGAGTTAAATGCATGATTAAATTAACATTAAAGTAAAAAAAAAAGTCAAACTTTCTTTATTTGTCATTATACACACACAGGGATGGTACAACGAAATTTCAAGGACAGATGGATGGTTGGTCCTGAGCCACTGCACCCCGGGCGCGCCGCAACTACGGTCCAACATGACCTAATATTCCCTGATAATGGGGGGAAACCGGAGAACCCGGAGAAAACCCATTCAGGCACAGAGCGAACATGCAAACTCTTCACAGAAAGGCCATGGTGGAAATGATGGGGTTTGAACCCCTAACCTTCTTGCTGTGAGGCAGCAGTGAAAAACCCCTACGCCACCATGCCGCCTTCAACTTACATGCACAGTAAATTGTATTCAGTAAAGATAACTTCACTTAGAATGAAATATCAAAAGACACACAGCATATATCACCAGATTCAGCAGCATGTGTTAAGTGACAAAGATGAAGTTCTGCCCTTTCTTTCCTGTATTCATAGGGGAGGCAATGACAGACAGGAAGAGCTTCCACCACCTTGTGGAGTGGAGGGGGAATGCAGTCTTTGGTTTTTTAGGTTATTTCGAACACCTCTCCTTTCCAGGACAAACCTCCACCTCTCTAGCTTCTCCTCCACCTGTTCCCTGCTCTCACTGCAGATCACAATGTCATCTGCAAACATCATAGTCCATGGAGATTCCTGTCTTACCTCGTCTGTCAGCCTGTCCATCACCATAGCAACAAGAAGGGGCTCAGAGCTGATCCCTGATGCAGTCCCACCTCCACCTTGAACTCCTCTGTCACACCTACAGCACACCTCACCACTGTCTTACAGTCCTCATACATGTCCTGCACCGCTCTAACAGACGTCTCTGCCACTCCAGACTGCCTCATACAATACCACAGTTCCTGTCTGAGTGTACAATTTCCTCCAGGATTAATAAAATATCTATCAGCTTTCTCCAGATCTACAAAAACACAATGCAGCTCCCTCTTTGCCTTCTCTGTACTTCTCTGTCAACATACTCAAGGCAAATACTACATCTGTAGTACTCTTAGCCTTGATTGAAAGTAATGACATAAAAGACACTGCTGGTTTTTATCCAAGGGATTAATAACAGTTTGGAGATATGGAGGAGTTTTTGACCATGGAGTACCTGAAAGGAGAAATGCAGGGAGACGACTGGTAGAAGCAGATGACTGCTGTCATCCAGACAATGAAGCTGGATGACAGCAGGGAACTTATTACTATGTAGTGAATTTATCACCATGGACTTAAATTCAGGATCAACTTAGGGAAGAACCTTTTGGGGATATTATTTTCCTTCACTACATCACCTGTAAACTGTGTGGAATCTAGATTGCAGTTTACTAATCCAGTTGTAAGTCCTGTTCACATTAACCAAGCTACGGGACAAGAGCATAGACAATTTAAGCTGTTCCTGGTAGAAACAGATGCAGATCACCAGGACTTTCTTTGCTGCTCCTTGTCTGCTGGTGAAGTTTGGGAAAAATGTTAGAACGAGTGTGGAGCTCCAAGAGGAGATCTGAGATCTGCCCTTTTGCATCTATTGAGGAAATCCCAGGAATCTCCTGAGCTAAGCAACAAGAACCTTCTTTGTGACTTTGCTGTGTGTGTGTGTGTGTGTGTGTGTGTGTGTGTGTGTGTGTGTGTGTGCAGATGCCTCTAGTACAGATGACTTTGCTTCACCCAATCTAATCTAGACTGTAGTGATGGAGTTCTGTCTCCTCAGAGTCCAGATTGGTGAACATGGCACTTATGAAACCATCTTTCTCATAACGATGGCCCACTCCTCCCAAGAAGGTCCATTCCAACTCATCATCTTTCTTAACACCATCTAATCACACATCTGTGCCCTTGTCCTTTGCTTCTCCCTCCCCTACTTGCCAAATCTGTCTTCTCAAACACTAGCAAAAACACTCTTGGGTTCTTTTATCTAGGTTGAGAAGTGTATCTTCACTGATGAGACAATTTACGGCTCAAGAAGAATTTACTGAAGTTTAGCAGTTAGAGTTGGTGAGGATACAACGCTGGACTCTTCAACAGATGCAGCAATAGAACTCAGCCCCAGATGTTCATTGGCCGTGATGTCTTTAGTGTTTGGCTCAACTCTCCGTAAGGGTCAGCCTGACTCAGACTAATGTGTCACGGTTCAGTTTGGCTGTGCTGGTGTGTGGCAGGGAGAGAGGCCAAACTCGTGGGTGGAGCCACGGCTCCACACCTGTTGGTCCTCTCCACACCTGAGGCGCTTCCCCACACCAGTTACTGGCATTCACACCTGAACTTTATTGGTGAAACCTTCATCAGGCTTTTTAAGCCAGGTGGGATGAGAGCTAGTTACTTGTTCTCTCTACTTTGGTTCCTGGAAGTCTGTTCTGTTTCTTGCCTGTCTGGAGAATTCTTAGAGTTTTGAATAAATCATGGAAGAAAGATTTGCCTTTGGTGTCCTGCATTTGGGTCCAAAATGCAGGTGAGCTCATTCTTTAAGGACAGTCTAAACCAAACACTATAAAGATCACAATAAATGGACATTCAAGGCTTTTCTTCAGACGTTTGTTGCTGCTTTTGTTGGAGAGCCCAGCGCTGTATCCTCACCAACTTGTAAACTTCTTCAGTAAACCTTGTTTGGAATACACTGAAGATACTGACTGAAGATCTACCTGGTCCAGACCTGGAATTCTTTTACCAGCTAAATAAAGTCCTGAAAATGAAAGTTCCTGTAAACGATGCATATACCTGCACCTTTGTAAACATTTTATTTTTATTCCATTTTAAACTTAAAATTCATAATCTAAAGTTGTTTGAATCAATCCACTGGAGTTGAAAGAAAGTTCCTTGAAGATGTTTCACCTTTCATTAAGAGTCTTCTTTAGTTCTGGTAGTGGTTGGCCTTGTCTCAGCTTCAAACCTTTGAGGTGTGAATAATAATATAATAACAACAACAACAACAATAATAATAATAATAATAACAATAATCATCATCATCATCATCATAAGAAGATTGATTTTTGATTTTTAAAACCATGTTTATTCAAAAAGGTCGAAATACAAGATACTCACGTTGACACAAAATCCAAGAGATTCAATCAAACAGGAACTCACATTTGAAAAACAAGTAATATAATATGTAGAAACATCAGCAAAATATACTTGAATTAAACCAACCACTGACTGAACACATGTTCCTCACTCAACACGGAACATGAGACACTCTAAATCATTCATAGCTCTGAAATAGTTCAAATCGATTTTGATTCTTGCTGGACACATTCTTCTTGAAATTGCTGCTGCACTGCAATCAGACGGACCTTCAACCTTCTCCTTCCTGCTTAGATAAATCGCCATCTTTGCTTGGCCCAGAAGGAAATTTAGAATCTGATGATCCTTTTTTTGATTCTTCCTGCGTTTCAAATCAATAATGTATACCTGTTTGTCAAAAGCAAGACTGAATGAAAGAAAGATTCTCTCTAAAAACAGGAATAAATTGTCGAGTCGAAGAACAAGCATTACTTTAACAATCCTTCAATAATCTTGGGCCTTCCATCTATGGAAAGATGGCTTCTTTCACTCCTCTCTCAAACCATGTGTCCTTATTGTCCAAAATTCAAACACTGGTGTCCTGAAATGAGGTGATGGAAGACTGCTGATGAGTGATGAACAGCAGTTATTACCATGTAACAAATAGGCCTATTTAACAAACTGTAACAGTTATTAAATGCTAACAAACATGCTATTCCGCCACAAAGAATCAAAATAACATAGGCCCAAGTTCAACATCATGTTTTCTCTTTTGAGTACGAATCTCATTGTGTTCTTTACCCCCTTCTCCCGATGAAGTGTCCGGGTGAGTTTTCTGTGTTCTGTGCTCCTCATTTTCAGTTTCCCCTGTCTCGTCATCATCACTCTCTTTTTCCTGCTCGATTTCTTCAGCCTGGTAGACTGCACAGCTCTCAGTTGGGCCAAAGTATCCTGTCCTCTTTCATTCCTCCCAGATTTAATACCGGACAGACTGCCCGTTTTCAACCAGTTATGCATTTCGGCGTATTATTGTTGTTGCTATCACAACAAGCTAGCACGTAGCTAGGAGAAAGCCAAGTGCATTTTGGGTTGTTTTTTTTTATTTAAAATTTTCCCAAAACGTTTTTTAATTGAAAATTACAAATGATTTACGTGAATGAATTTAAATATTTAAACTGTTAATCATCCATTAAAAAGTGTTTAAATTATTTATTTAATTATTTCAAGGTGCTCAGCTGCCATTACACTCGCGCACCCCCTAGCGGCAGCTCGCGCACCACCTGTGGTGCACGCACCACACTTTGGGAATCCCTGTGCTAATACATTGTGAGCCGAATTCACAATTCCTTATTTGTGTGCATGAACTTGGTAGTTAAAGTTCATTCTGTTCATTCATTCAACTGTTCATTTCCTGATGAAGACGTTCTCCTATGGTAGCTATGGTTAACTGCTGATGAGAACAAATTAACATTACATTACATGGTGCAGTGGGTAGCGCTGTCGCTGCACAGTAAGGTGGTTCAGGGTTTGAGTCCTGCTCTGTGTGGAGTTTGCATGTTCTCCCCGTGGGTGGGTTCTCTCCAGGTTCTCCGGCTTCCTCCCACCTCCAAAAACACACACTTCAGGTTAATTGGCCATTACAAATTGCCCGTAGTGTGTGAGTGTGAGCGTGTATGGTTGTCTGTCTTTGTGTGGTCCTGCGGCACACTGGTGTCATGCCCGGAGTTGCCCTGCCTCACACCCTAAGACAGCCGGGATAGTCTCCAGCTCCCCGCTACGGCAGATAAAGCGGTTCGGAAGATGAATGATACAAAGATAGAATAGAATATACAAAAGAGAAAGTCCCTAAAGAGTAAATGGCAACAATTCATTATGTAGTTGTTGTGTTGAGAAAGATTTGTAAAAGAAAATAATGGCTACAGATAGATAGATAGATAGATAGATAGATAGATAGATAGATAGATAGATAGATAGATAGATAGATAGATAGATAGATAGATAGATAGATAGATAGATAGATAGATAGATAGATAGATAGATAGATAGATAGAGAGATAAAGAGAGAGAGAGAGAGAGAGAGAGAGAGAGAGAGAGAGAGAGAGAGAGAGAGAGAGAGAGAGAGAGAGAGAGAGCCACTGTTTGTTTTCCTCTTCAGTTCTTTAAATTCTTCTCATGAAATGAAATTTTACAGAGATAATCTGAACTTCTATCTCCTGTTCATGTTGTTCTTCTGTTATTATTACGGAAGCGTAGAGCTGCCAGACCAAGAAAATAAAAACCGGGACGTATCTCGTTATTTCGTGATACGTATCACGTTATTTCGTGATGGTATCACGTTATTTCGTGATACGTATCTCGTTATTTCGTGATAGTATCACATTATTTCGTGATACGTATCTCGTTATTTCGTGATACGTATCACGTTATTTCGTGATAGTATCACGTTATTTCGTGAAAAGATGTTATGTTGACCCCGCGACCTGCGTTTGCGGATTAAGCGGTTTAGAAGATGAATGAATGAATGAATGAATGAATGAATGAATGAATGAATGAATGTTATGTTGACATGATGGAGCTTGTATCCATGCAGCCGGCTGTGTCCCTCCAGCTCATCAATGAGGAACGACCCTCAAGAGGGTCCGACTCGTTTTTCCTCCGGTATAGCCCCATCTTTTTCAAGTGTCGTCTTAGGGTACGCATCTTTATATAAATGTCATCCACGGAGCCCAATAACTGTAAAATCTCACCATGTCTCAAGCCAAGCATGAAATATAATTCAATGGCATCATGTAAAGGAGCCATGATTTACTGATGGCCAGCAGACAGTAAATAAAACCACTTTGAAAAAGTCGTATCACGAAATAACGAGATACGTATCACGAAATAACGAGATACGTCCCGGTTTTTATTTTCTTGGTCTGGCAGCTCTACGCTGCCGTATATTATAAAAGACTCCATCCGTTAATCATCCATCCATCATCCATCCATTCATCATCCACCCAGAGGAACATTGATGATCACTTTTTTGACGCATCATGCTTGTATTTACATGCGTTGTGTTCGTTTTGCCGGCGGAAGCCCCCGGCCTCGTTCGGGTGTTTCCGTCGCTCTTCGGCTGGAACCGTACATATGCGGAAGAGGCCGAGCGGAGCGGAGCTTTCCGGAACATCCGGCCTAGCTCCTCAACATAAACAGCAATGGCGGAGGCAGCAGTCGCGACGGTGGCTTCACCAGGGACGGGCGGCTGGACCAAACACGTTACCTGCCGGTAAGGCCACATAATCAGGAGCCCACGGGTGGGGGGTGGCGGCGAGGTGCGTGGTTTCACCCCGGAGGGGGGCACAAACCGCCCCTGCCGCCTGACAGCAGCCCGCGGCGGTTCGGTCAGCTGGGGGCTAGCTGAGCTAATGTAGCTGGATGCTAACCAGCGGCTGCTGCTAGGTTAGTTAGTCGGGTTAGCAGCTGCACTCAGCGGGACCGTTAGCTCGGTCAGTGCCGGGGGACACGACACCGACACCGACACGACCAGCTGTCCGTGGGCAGAGCCGCTCCTGTCCGCTGACCGAGTCCAGCCCCGGGAACCGGACGGACCGGCTCAGGTGAACCCACGACACGAGTGGGACCGTGTGATCGGGCTGGGATGAGCTGGTGCTGTTAGGACGGGAGCTGCTTCCAGGTGTGGGCTCCTCCAGCCTGACCCCCCATGGCCCTGAGCTTGACTTCCGGTCTGAACATGACAACAGACATGTTTTCCCCTAAATGGACTCTGCTGACTCTTTGTTCTCGTGTTGTCCTGCAGGTATTTCATGCACGGTCTTTGTAAAGAAGGAGACAACTGTCGCTACTCCCACGACCTGACCAGCAGCAAACCAGCAGCCATGATCTGCAAGTTCTTCCAGAAGGGAAACTGTGTGTTTGGAGACCGCTGCAGGTAAACACACCGGATGTGACGGCTCACTATGGGATCCATCACATCTCCTCAGTGCCTCTGTCTAAAACGGGCTCTGGTTCCTCTGACCGGGCTTCTCAGAAGTCAACGTGACTGCTGAACCTCCATCATGTTGAGATGTTGTCTGTCGGAGGCGTCGGTGGGTCCGTGGTCGCACAAACTCCGCTGGGTCGTGGTTGCGTCCTTGAGCGGTGGTGTTGTCTCGTCTAGAGCTTCCTGTTGGCGCCATCAGTGTGGATGACGCGTTCCAGCGAAGGGAGAGCTCCTGATTGTTTTACACACATCTGTTGTTGGGTCTTGATGAGAATCCTTTCTGGAGGTCTGGTCTGAACCTGATGGGTTATTAGGCTGCTGAAAGCAGTCAGGGTTGTTCTGCAAGCCAAGGTCACTCAGTTGATAAAAATCTTAAGAAAAAATGTTTTGCACCAGTTCTTCATGGCCGCTGGCCCCATACTAGGCATGATGGGATGTGGAGTATAAGGGATTACGAACTAAAGAAAAGAGACAAACACGATCAGAGGAAATAGTGTAACTCGTCTGTGAAGAATCAGTGAGGATGAAAACAGACTAGAATTTGATGTTTACTTTCTGCGTCTGTAGTGAATCTGTTCGTCAGTCCGCTGAGTGTAGTGAGTGGAAACCAGGCTACAGTCATCTGCTGTGTGTTGTGTGTTCGCTCCATGATGAGGCTAACAGATATATTTGGTCGTAGGTATTTCAGATGGCATTTGTCTATATATTTTTTATTTCTATTATTTCTATTTTCAAATAGTACACCCTTTTTCCCACCGAATACAAAACGCTGCAAATTAAATTAAAAAACAGTGTGTTTGATTTGTGAAACGTCTAACGACTGTTTCTAGTAACATGACATTAGAACACAGTCAACTGGACTTCCTCCAGGTTGGTTGAAGACGCTTCACCTCTCGTCTGAGAGTCTTCTTCAGTTCTGACTGACAGTAACTCCTGTTGGAGCAGAGACCTGAGACCACCTTTCACATTCACACCTGGATACAGCTCACATGAAGGTGGGCGAGACAACGGCCCACTTAAGTGGGAAGGACTCCTAACGATCCTCATTGTGTTTGGGGTTTGTGGGGGTGAGTTTCTGCCCCAGCAGGACTATAAGTGTCTGGACTCAGTAGCAGTGAGTCACAACTGAAGGAGTCCTGACGTGGATGACTGAGACCTGCAGACATGTCTTCAACCAGCCTGAAGTAAGTTCTCCTCATTCTGCTTTGCTCTTCTTGACCTGCCTTTACCTGGAGGACTCCACACACTTTACTCTGACTCAGTGCTTTAGTTTTGAGTCATGGTCATCTTTATGTTGGAGGATGAAGTCCAATCCAGACTGCTTAGGCTCAACAGATCAGAGTGTGTTTCCTCCTCTTTTTTTAGTCATGAAGCTTCTGCTCATGGGTTAGTGTCTGTTCTGTTCACACAACTCTGTTGAAGGTTCTTTCCTGTGTGGTCAGTGATGGAGCGGGCTCATCTGTGGACAGTGTCCTTTAAGTTCTTTGTGTGTCGACTGCTACACACTGACAACAGAAAGTCCATGAGGAATACATGATGGATTTCTCGTCAGAAGTAAATTTCACAGGAATGGGATTTCACTTGGATGATGGGCTGAAATCAGTGTCAGCCAGGCTTTCTAAATCTGGTGTTCAGTGTGTGTTCAGTGTGTGTTCAGTGTGTGTGACTGAGCTCTGGTCCCTTTTGAGAAGCAGATTAGACTCCCTCTGTTGTGAAGACAGCAGCAGGCAGGCTGTCTGCTACATGTCTGACTGAAGCATCCCCTCAGTTACCATGGTGATCAGACTTCCACCACCTCCAGCAGTAGGTTTTTTTTTTTTGTATCCCCATCCCAGGGTTGTGTTGCGTTTAGTCCATACGCACGAAGGAGTCCTCGTGATTTGTTTGACCTTGTTGAGAGGCCAGAGAGTTTGTCTCTGTGGGGGTCTTGGGGGTGGGGTCCCCTGTTATGATGGTGTCTATCAGCCACCTTCTGTCTGTGTGGGTCCCCCTCTTTTTATCTGCTGTGTCTCCCAGGGCCAGACAAAGTGCACTGCAGTCTGCATGGTAAATATAACCCCCCTCCCCCAACCATAACACCCCAGCCCCCCACTGTTTGATTTTTCCCAGGGCCATTGAGCCGCAGCGCTCTCATCTCATGTATTTATGCGGAGCCTTAGCGTCCTGCTCATTCATTGAAGTGTCTTTTGGAACAGATGGGTTAGCAGTTAGCAGTAGCATCTTCACACTGTCAGAACTGACTCTATTGTTGTGTTAGTCTTCTTTTCCTTTCGGCTTTTCCCTTCAGGGGTCGCCACAGCGAATCAGTTGCCTCCATCTAACCCTGTCTTCTGCATCCTCTTCTCTCACACCAACTACCTTCATGTCCTCTTTCACAACATCCATAAACCTCCTCTTTGGTCTTTCTCTAGGCCTCCTGCCTGGCAGTTCAAAACTCAGCATCCTTCTACCAATATATTCACTATCTCTCCTCTGGACATGTCCAAACCATCTCAGTCTGGCCTCTCTGACTTTATCTCCAAAACCTCTAACGTGTGCTGTCCCTCTGATGTACTCATTCCTGATCCTATCCTTCCTGGTCACTCCCAAAGAGAACCTCAGCATCTTCATCTCTGCTACCTCCAGCTCTGTCCCCTGTCTTTTCCTCAGTGACACTGTCTCTAGACCAAACAACATCGCTGGTCTCACCACAGTTTTGTACACCTTTCCTTTCATTTTAGCTGAAACTCTTCTATCACACATCACACCTGACACTTTTCTCCTTTCCAGGACAAATCTCCACCTCTCTAGCTTTCTCCTCCACCTGGTCCATGCTCTCACTACAGCTCAATGTCATCTGCAAACATCGTAGATAGATATATACTTTATTAATCCCAGAGGAAATTGCACAGACACTACATACACTACACTAACAGATACATGTAGCACCAACAGGAATATACTAAACTAAAACGAAAATGTATGAAATAAAATAACACAAAAAGTGCAAGGGAAAATTAGCAGGAGGCCCACATGGTGGGTAAGGTACACCCTTCTTACAATGTAAGGCATGTCACTATCTAATATCACAACATCAGAACACCTTGGCCCCACTACACTGCAGTACAGGCTGACATCCCATCTCCTCCCCTCCATTCAACCGCATGCTGACCTCGCCACCTCCCCGCCGCTCCTCCTGAGAGTCATTGTACCCCCTGATGGCATGGGGCACGAAGGAGGACCTCAGCCTCTCTGTGCAGGCGCTGTGTGACAGCAGTCTGCCACTGAAGGTTCTTCTCTGCTGGGAAAAGGTGGTGTGCAGGGGGTGGCTGGTGTTATTCATGATAGGTCTGACTTTGGACATGGTCCTGCTCTCCAGAAACATCTCCATAGTCCAGGCTCAGCCCGACCACTGAGCCCGCTCTGCGTCTAAGTCTGTTAAGACGATCCACATCTCTTTTCCTGGCCCCACCACCCCAACACACAATGACGTATGACAGCACACTGGAAACTACGGACACCATGGAGATTGATAGTCCATGGAGATTCCTGTCTAACCTCATCTGTCAGCCTGTCCATCACCATAGCAACAAGAAGGGGCTCAGAGCTGATCCCTGATGCAGTCCCACCTCCACCTTGAACTCCTCTGTCACACCTACAGCACATCTCACCACTGTCCTACAGTCCTCATACATGTCCTGCACTGCTCTAACATACTTCTCTACCACTCCAGACTTCCTCATACAATACCACAGTTCCTCTCTGGGCATCTTGTCATAAGCTTTCTCCAGATCTACAAAAACACAATGCAGCTCCCTCTGGCCTCCTCTGTACTTCTCTATCAACATCCTCAAAGCAAATACTGCATCTGTAGTACTCTTTTTTTTTTTTTTGCTTGAAACCATACGGCTGCTCACAAATGTTCACTTCTGCCCTTAGTATGGCTCATCAGCTTTATTCCTCTGTAGTTGCCACAACTCTGCACATCGCCCTGGTTCTTATAAATGGGCACCAGCACACTTCTTCATTCCTCAGGCATCTTCTCACTATCTAAGATCCTGTTGAACAACCCAGTCAGAAACTCTACTGACACCTCTCCTAGACACTTTCATACCTCTACAGGTATATCATCAGGACCGACTGCCTTTCCACTCTTCATCCTCTTCAGTGCCCCCCTCACTTCATCTTGACTAATTTTTGCTGCTTCCTGGTCCACAACAGTGACCTCTTCTAGTCTTTGTTCTCTCTCATTTTCCTCGTTCATCAACTCTTCAAAGTACTCTTTCAATCTTCCCATCACACTACTGGCACCTATCCTTGTCCTTAATCACCCTAACCTGCTGCACGTCCTTCCCATCTCTGTCTCTCTGTCTTGCCAACCGGTATAGATCAGTCTCTCCTTTCTTACTGTCCAACCTAGCATACAAGTCATCATAAGCCCCTTGTTTGGCCTTTGATATCTCTAGCTTCACCTTACGCTGCATCTCCCTGTACTCCTGTCTACTCTCCTCAGTCCTCTCAGTGTCCCACTTCCTCTTAGCTAACCTCTTTCTCGGTATACACTCCCGCACCTCCTCATTCCACCACCAAGTCTCCTTATCTTCTCTCCTTGTTTTGTTAGTTCTAGAAGATTTTAAGAGTAATCTTTCTCATCCCAGCACTATCTCTTGTGCTATGTTTGGTTGTGACTGCTTATAATGACTGTAAATGATATGAGAGCTAAGATGAGGAGCACTGGTCACAGAATTTAAGGTGAAGCGGGAAAAGGTTTCTAAGATGTTCTCACCATTAATTAAAAATCCCAAAATGCCTTGTGTTCATACTGACCCTGACACCAGTGGTGTGGAGCAGCAGTTTCAGATCTACTGTATGTAGCTCTTTTAGGCTGTTTTGGTAAAAGGGTTGTTTTTCCCCTGTTCTGTTTGTATGTAGGGAGGGTAATGGGTTTCCGTCCCTCTACATTTTGTTAATATGTGAGGGGTGGAGGGCCATGGAGAGGTTTCTATCACCCAACCTTCTGTTGATATGCATGGGGAGGTAATGGGTTTCTATCACCCTACCTTTCTGTTTGAACATGGTAACTTGCGTGTCCTCAGGTTTGAACACTGCAAACCACCCAAAAGCGAGGAGCCGCCGACCCCCCCGACGCTGCCGCCTCCCCCCGCCTCCCTGCTCGACCCATCAGACCTGGATCCCAGTGGGTCAACACCCGGCCCAGGGGCTCAAGACTGGGTCAACGCGGCCGAGTTTGTTCCAGGACAGCCGTACTGTGGACGGGGTGAGTGATCTGCGTGGTGTGTTGGGGAGAAGCACTAGATCCCACCTATGTCCCACGTGTGAGGAGACTTAGGGCTGCGGATGTTTTTTTAAGTGGGGGTTGGGCTGTTGTTCATGTTGGTATTTGGTAAAACCGTCGTTTTGTTCATCCATTGACAAGCAAGTGGACAACAGTGAACTTGTGTAGTCCGATCAGGTTGTAGGCGTGTGGGCATCATGGTGAACAGTATTTTGATCTTTTGATGTTGTGGCTCGTCTGCAGCTGAGCCGATGAAGATGGCGAGCTCCGCCCCCCTCATCGAGGAGTGTGACGGTGACGCTACGCCTGAGAACAAGGAGCTGAGGAAGCAGCTCTGCCCCTATGCTGCTGTGGGAGAGTGTCGCTATGGGATCAACTGTGCCTATCTCCATGGCGACGTGTGTGACATGTGTGGCCTCCAGGTGCTCCACCCCACCGACATCAGTCAGCGCTCAGAGCACACCAAGGTATCAACCTGCTCACACACTACACAAGCTGTCACACACACTCCTTTGACATGGTGGTAACATACACACACTTCCTGCACCTGTCCACAGGCGTGCATCGAGGCCCATGAGAAGGACATGGAGCTCTCGTTCGCCATCCAGCGCAGCAAGGACATGATGTGTGGTGTGTGCATGGAAGTTGTGTTTGAGAAGGCCAACCCCAGTGAGCGTCGCTTCGGCATCCTGTCCAACTGCAGCCACTGCTACTGCCTGAAGTGCATCAGGAAGTGGAGGAGTGCCAAGCAGTTTGAGAGCAAGATCATCAAGTGAGTCAGATCTTCTTGGGAGTCGTCAGTGTGTGATGGGTAGTAGGGGGGTCGTTGAAATGCGAGTTTCACCTTTGTTTACTAATGAGGATCATTAGTATACACAGGGTCACAATCTTTTTGGGAGTTTGGAAACTCCCAAAAAGATCATCGCAGCAGATTAACCCAGGTGATATGTCTCATGCTAATGACCCTCATTAGTATATTTATTGCGGCTGACAAATGAATGAACGACAAAACAGCCGCCGTACGCTAAACACAGGAGTTACCTGATGACGCGTGATCTGAGTAATGGCATTTGACTTCTGTATCTCATCAATAATCTTTGTTTATTGATACGCTGCACCACAATCGACACTTAGTCATTCTGAGTGCCCATAAAACAAAGACATAGTGCAGATAATCAAAACACAAGCGTAAGCAGTCAACAGAAAGTTTCACCCCGGTGTTCACCCCACGTCATAACCAACAAGCATACGGTGAAACAGGTGAGTGGCATTAATTATTAACTTCTAAGACACACCCCCAGTGCCACTCCTCCTACCACAATCCAATACCCACACATGAACCATCATGCACCATACATATCAGTCCAACCATCATGGATGGCTCCTACATTCTGCCCCTAATCATGCTAAAGCAGTAATTACACCACCATTAAACTGCAGGAGACAAACATGAACACTCAAAATACAAGATGTACATCCACGCTTCCCTTACATCTTTCCCAAGGCCTTCACATAATGTAAGCGATCATTGACACATGGAAAAAACATCAGCACAAGTCTTTATACATGTAAGAGTTTATATCCCTGAAAAAAGGTTCACACAGGTCTTCACGCCTCTTCCGCTTCCTGAAGCAGACACACCTTGGTGATAGGCCTATCCAAATAGCCAGTCCTTGTTTCGATGCAAATTCGTCGTACAAATCCTCCCTTATCAGGGATATCCTCCACAAATCTTTTAGTGAGCTACGAGTTACGTGGCTCATCCACAATGATAACGACATCACCAGTGGCTCTGCCACTTTTGCAGCTCCTGCAGTTGGGGCAAGAACTCTTTGACCCAGCGCTTCCAAAACAAGTTGGACATATACTGCACTTGTGTCCACCGACATCGAGGATATATATCCTCTCTCTGGAAAACACCTGGAGGCAATGATGGCTTTGACTTCAGAAGCAGAAGATGGTTAGGAGTCAGTGGGGTGGCAGTAGCTCAGCGGTAGAGCAATCATCTTGGAGACAGGAACGCCCCGCCATCAGGGGTTCGAATCCCGCTCCCGCCAGAACATCCAACCGAGTGTGAGTCAACGGTGGGAGGTGTCGGCTCCACTGCCAAGGCGCCCTTGTGCAAGCTGCCGTCCCCTCAATTTGCTCAATTTGGGGCACGTCACAGAAGCCGCTGCCCGTCACTCTGCCTCCTGATGTGTGTAGTTTGATGTGTACCTGTATGTACTAACTGTGTGCTTACAGGCCCCCTTGTGTATTGTGTTCAGGGGGTCTGTATACTATACTAACCTGAGTGACAGTGTAATTTCCGGGATAAATAAAGTATGCTTCTTCTTCTTCAGTGCTTCCAATTCGTTGGAATCAGTGGAAGCTTTAGTTATTGGACAGCTGTTGACACTAAACTCCGCCTCACATAGAACTGTGCAAAGACCTTCGTCATCGATATTCTGTGTTTTCAACATCGAGTTTACACCTTTCGAACACACAGTATCAACCGCTCCCACACTCCGCCATGATGTGACCCAAAGGGGGGTTTAAACATTCACGCATCTCCAAGAGCTCATCATTGATTTGTGCTAGATTCCACCCTCCTATAGCTTCCCTCAGCTCTCGTTCAGCGCCAATATGTTTGTGCCCTTGTCTGAACGCAACTTCAACAATTGACCACGTCTTGCCACTAAACGTCTGAGGGCATTAATAAAGGAATCAGTGCATAAAGAGAACACTACAAGATGGACAGCTCTTATTGCCAAATATATGAAAATAACTCCATATCTCTTTGCTGTGCTCTTTTCTCCTTCGGAGGAAGGAGCAATCCAAGCAATCCAGGAGGTCTGAAGCAATCCACCCCAACACGGGTGAATGGAAATTCGTCAGGTAGAATTCGATCCTGAGGAAGATCTGCCATGCGTCGACTTCCTGGTGCTGCATGCAGCCTACAGCAGACAACGCACTTAAGACAGTCTTTCTTATTGTTATGCTAGCACCTGGAATCCAGTACTTCTGGCGTAGCTTCGAAAGCATAAAGTTAAACCCACCATGACCTGTCATTTGATGTATATGACAAAGGACAAGATTGGTAATATGAAAATCCTTTGCCATTATGACAGGATGCCTTGCCTCATCTGGCATGGCCGCCCTTCCCAGCCTACCCCCAACTCTAAGAACACCATCTTCGATTATGGGATCTAGTTTGTAGAGGTGACTTGTTCTCTTCAGTTTGCCGTTTCTGCAAACTTGCCATCTCACCTGGAAATCCTTTCCTTTGACAAAAGCTGATGAAAGCAGTTTCTGCCTGATCGAACTCATCAATAGAAAGACAACCTTTCGCAGCCCGGGTTTTGATGCTCTGCATCCTGTCATGTAACGTTTCCTGAAGTTGATCTTTATCCAAGCCAGTCTGGTCAAGCATTACCTTGAATTGCTTCCACTTTTGACTAAGATCCAATAGCAAACCCCTGAACCTGAGGAGCCAACCAACCATTCTTTTCAATTGGATCCAGGATAAGAAGCAACTGATGAACTGCATGAACAAGTCTGTCTGCTCATTAACTTGAGCCACATTTACAAGCACCACAGACTCACCCTCTGGATCTTCAGGAGAAACCATTCCCAGTTGTTCAGGATTTACTGGCCACATCAACTCAGGTGGCCAGTACACTCAGGTGGTGTAGGGACCCAACTAGAAAGTTTGGGTCCCTACACCAAACTTTCATCCTTCAGGAAAGATTCCACCTTAGCTCCTCCGGAGCAGTGGCTCTTAATCTGGGTACGATTGAACCCTAGGCGTTCAGTAAGTCGATCTCAGGGGTTCAGGGGTCAAGACAAAACACCGTTTCGGTGTTTTGTTTCAGGTGTTTTTGCCGAACGTACACGAATCACTGAACGTTTGATACATCGTGTCAATTCGTGATGATACACCCCCCTTAGCCATCACTGGCTGCAGGTTATACTACCTACCTGTGCTACATGGGATTTTGCACACTCAGTAGTTGTTCACTCAGTATGCCTGTCATGATGGTACGTCATCTGATTGCTTTCTTAATATTTCAATTCATAGTAACTATGTTGAGCATGTACATGCGGTATCTATTGCTTCATCTGTCCACTCCTGGAAGAGGGGTCCCTCCTCTGCAGTCTTCCTGAGGTTTCTCCCATCCATTTTTTCCCCTGTTAAAAGGGTTTTGGGGGGAGTTGTTCCTTATCCGATGCGAGAGTCGCACTGCTTGCAGTGCACAAAGGTCAGAGGGATATCGTCCATGTGCAGATTGTAAAGCCCTTTGAGACATTGTGAATCTGGGTTATAAAAAAATAAACTTGAAACTTGAGCAAAAAAAAAAGTGGTCGGACGAATATGTGCAGCGTGAATTAACATGTACTGTATAACGGAACGTTATGGGAGTCAGCGTTCTGCATGATTTGCAATGTCAAGCTACCAGAGGTATGCACATATCTCCACTGAGATAAATTTGATCATGTATGTATTTCTGACACCCAATTGGACACAAACATTTTGAACCTTGAAGTTTTTTTCTTGATATACTTCAATACAGAAGTACTATCTATCCAAAAGGCTGAATAGACAGTGGCTTTCGCAACTCCTTGTTAGGCAATTTGAGGTTACTTTGTCTCAAATGTAAACCTATGCTATAATGACCATCAACCAGCTTGGCTGATTTAGGGACTGACACTATGAATTGCTGATCCTCTCTTGATAAACCAGTATGTTCATCCTGATTGCATTCAGGGAAATCTATCTTAGTTTGTTGTACCCACAGTTCATCAAGTCTAGCAACGGAAATCCAATTGACCGTGACCTCTTGCGTCGCACAACTGGAGTCAATACTGCATTCTCCTTTAAGAGGGCCATTCATAGACCAACCCATCATGGTTTTAATGGCATAAGGACCACCATCAGAACTTCAAACAACCTCCCATGGCTCCAGTGCTTTGGGAATGTCGGTGCAAATCAGAAGGTCTACTCCAAAGTCAATCTCTAATATCTTTACACCATCAGGGTGTGGCCATCTTTGAATATCTTCCTGCTTAGGTATACTGTATTTCCCTGTTGTACAGGCATGCAGGTCTAGGTAAAGATATCAGGCAACTCACAAAAACAGTGTGTCCAAACGGGCCACCTCCAAACCTGACTCAATGTAGCTGCTAACAACTCTGTCCTGACCCATTTTCCACATTAGAATGCTCATTCTTCTTCCAGTGACATTAAGCCTGTTCATGAGTCCCTCCGAACAAAACGATGCTGAGCTTCCAGGATCCAGAAAAGCATAAGTAACCAATGTTTCATGACCCTTCTTGGACTTCACTCGAACTGGTAATGTAGAGAGGGAACAATCTCGCTCACCGGCCCCAGTAAGACCACTGGATTGCACAGAGATTAAAGCATTTTCATTTGCTTTATCTGTGTCCCCTTTTGCTTGCGCGGAACCAACTTTCTTCTCCTTGGAGTGCAACGTTTGAATTGCATACTTTACATGTAAGACGTCTACGACAATCTTTGCTCCTGTGCCCAATGCACTAACACCCAAAACAAACACCATGCTCCTTAAAGAAAGAGATTTTTTTGCCATGTGTCTTCTTTTCTAATAGAAGACACAGATCCAACGTATGTCCAGCTCCACAAAACAAGCAAACTTTGGCAGGTGAGCTCTTTTATTTGGTCATCCCAGATCCAATTTTCTTGTCTACTGTTGCAACCATGGTGGCAAAGGTACTTCCCTTTCTCTTAGAGAAATTCTGAGATTTAGATTGCTTCACATCCCCTTTTACAAATGCAGGAGGATCCTGCAGACCCCCAAACAGTGGGTCACTTAGAATTTTCACCTGCGTTTCAATAAACTCAACAATATTGCAGAAAGTAGCTCTACGATTGAACCTCTCCTGTAAATTACAGGCAACGTCTCTCCACTTATCTGTGAGCTTATAAGGCAGTTTCTTAATGACTGTTTACATGTTTCGTATTCTCAGATTTTATCATTGGCCATGAGAGAACTTTCTCCAGATAAGCTGTTGCGATTTTTAACGAACTACCGAAGTGTTCTTGAAGCAAAGCCTTAGCTTTGGCATAGCCCGATTCAAGTGGCATATGCTGGCAGTTTCTAACCAATTCTCCGAGCTGACCCCTGGTGTATTGCTCAAGAAAATACAAACAATTGTAAGAACCCAGACGGGTTTGAACGAAGGTCGTTGGAATGTGAATAGCACTGACCACACCCCACAGGGTTAATAAGCTGGGACAAGAACAGCCACCTTTAGAACTGAAGAAGTCTCTTGGATGAGAGACGGCACATCTTCAAGAACTATCTCTAACGTCCAGTGGATTGACTAAAACAGCTTTGGATAACAAATATTCATCTTTCATCTTCATGAAAGCATCAAAAATGTTATCTAAATATGTTTCAAAGGTACTTTGAACAAATTTTTAGCGATAAGTGTTCCATCACATTAATTAATCGTCTGTAAACCAACCAGAAAATTTATTTAATTCACCTTTTCCCGTTTTTTCACCAAACATCTACTGAGACTTTTTTAAATCTCCTTCAGAGGAGCTTCTTCCTGAACGTTCCCTGTTTCAAATGGTAAACCCATTTTTTCTAATTATTTCCAGATCCTGCCCAGAGTGTCGAATAACATCCAACTTTGTCATCCCGAGTGAGTACTGGGTGGAAGATAAGGACGACAAGCAGAAACTCATCCAGAAATACAAGGACGGCATGCGGTAAGTGGGCCAGGCTAGAAACGGGTAAGGGGTGGGGCTACACTAGTGGGTGGGGCTGTTGTAGATCTGCAGGAGACATCTGAACTGTGGAGTGGTCGGTGTTGTCTGATGTGTCTGAATCCCTGACAGTGTTTTCGGTCTCCTTCAGGAACAAACCGTGTCGGTACTTTGATGAGGGGCGTGGCACATGTCCCTTTGGCGCCAACTGCTTCTATAAACACGCCTTTCCTGATGGACGACTGGAGGAGGCCCAGCCCCCGCGCCGACAGCCCGGATCCAACGGCAGGAACAGGGTAAGGGGCCACCAGTGCGGTGGTTCTCAATCAATCAACTTTTATTTATATAGCGCTTAATCACATCTGTAGATATTTCAAAACGTTTTACAGATAGAAAACCAACAATGCCCTCCAGAGCAAGCATAAGCGACGGTGGCGGAGAAAAACTCATTGAGGAAGAAACTCCGGGCAGGACCCAGGCTCTGGAGGGCGGTCATCCGCCTTGACCTGTTGATTGGGAAAGAGAAATAGACTGGGGACAGAGATAGGTCAAGTGAGAGTAGTGAGCTGTTGCTGAATTGGGGGCGGAATTTGCAGGCCTTTGGATATCCTGTCTTCCATCCGTGTTCCCTACCTGTCGAACAGAAGCACAAAGACAGCAGCAGTATCGTGCAGACAGAGTGTTATTTAACACAGTGTTCTGTTGAAGGCCTGCCAAGAACAGCAGCGTCTCCACAGCAGCGCCCTCTGCTGGCTGAGTGGAAGCACTGATCAGTGGAAACCATCGTTTGGAGACATTTGGAGTCTGATTTTTGCAAACCTGCATCACTGGATGAAGGCTGATGTGTGTGTGTGTTTGTGTGTGTGTGTCTGTGTGTGTGTCTGTGTGTGTGTGTGTGTGTGTGTGTCCGTGTGTGTGTCCGTCCAGCAGAACTCCAGGCGGACTCCGCTGTGGGACATCTTTGACGAGCGGGAGAGCACAGACTCCTTCGACAACGATGATGAGGAGATGGTGACGTTCGAGCTGAGCGAGATGCTTCTGATGCTGCTGGCCGCCGGGACCGACGACGAGGTGACGGATTCAGAGGATGAGTGGGACTTATTTCACGAGGACCTGGACGATTTCTATGAAATTTACCTATAGCGGTACCCCCACTGGACCCCCACCCCCCTTAAAAACATGTATATTAGGAAATAGAATGGACTGTCTTGTGAAAGTGATGGACAGTAGCTTCTCCCCCGTTTTGTGGCAGGCCATCAATAAATGAACTTATGAAATAAAAAATGAAAGAAAAAAAGTCCCACAAGCCATTGCGCTCGTGCTAACATTTTCTAGACATCTATTGTGAGTCTGTCTTGTGCGGTTCATGTAAAGAGGTATAATTCTAAAATAACAAAAAAGAAGTCAATATAAGATTTAACAAAATAACTTTCTTCAAATATTGCTAATAAACATTGTCAAGTTTCTTTGTGGGTGTGGGTGTGACTCGTTTATCACTGACGGCTGTTAGCACTTCCTGTTAGCCTGACGATCACTCCAACATTTACTGTCAAAATGTAAGATTTTACTCTTGAAGGCCGGATCTTCTGTTTTCTTTATTAAAGCTGCTCATAGCCATTATTTTGTACTGATGTTTCCTCCCTTCATCACCTTCAACCGACATGTGTGCGTGGTGCGTGTATGTGTGTGAGCGTTCCTAGAATGTGGTGGCGCCCTCTAGTGGCATAAAAACAGCTGCGAACCCCCGACCCCTGATGTTTTAGTCCTGGCTGTTGCTTCATTAGGTCATCGTCCCACTGACAGACACTCGTCTTCATCCTCCACTCTACATACTCATCCTCCTCGCCCCTCCTCCTCTGGCTCCGCCCCCTGAGTCAGACTCAACCAACTTTTATTTATATAGCGCTTTATGACGTCTAAAGACATTTCAAAGTGCTTAAACAGACAAAAAAAACTCCAACAGAACCCTCCAGAGCAAACGTAAGCAACGGCAACAGGACTCATTGGACCGCTAGCTGCTCAGGTTGCTAACAGCAGCGAGCAGCTGGTGCTGTCCCTCTGATGTACTCATTCCTGATCCTATCCATCCTGGTCACTGCCAGAGAGAACCTCAGCATCTTCATCTCTGCTACCTCCAGCTCTGTCTCCTGTCTTTTCCTCAGGGACACTGTCTCTAGACCAAACAACATCGCTGGTCTCACCACAGTTTTGTACACCTTTCCTTTCATTTTAGCTGAAACTCTTCTATCACACATCACACCTGACACTTTCCTCCACCCGTTCCATCCTGCCTGGACACGCTTCTTCACCTCTTTTCCACACTCTCCATTGCTCTGGACTGTTGAGCCTACGTACTTCAAATCCTCCACCTTCTTGATCTCTTCTCCCTGTAACCTCACTCTTCCACTTGGGTCCCTCTCATTCACACACATGTACTCTGTCTTACTGCGGCTAACCTTCATTCCTCTCCTTTCCAGGACAAACCTCCACCTCTAGCTTCTCCTCCACCTGTTCCCTGCTCTCACTGCAGATCACAATGTCTCTGCAAACATCATAGTCCATGGAGATTCCTGTCTAACCTCGTCTGTCAGCCTGTCCATCACCATAGCAACAAGAAGGGGCCCAGAGCTGATCCCTGATGCAGTCCCACCTCCACCTTGAACTCCTCTGTCACACTTAAAGCACACCTCACCACTGTCTTACAGTCCTCATACATGTCCTGCACCGCTCTAACATACTTCTCTGCCACTCCAGACTTCCTCATACAATACCACAGTTCCTCTCTGGACACCCTGTCATCAGCTTTCTCCAGATCTACAAAAACACAATGCAGCTCCCTCTGGCCTCCTCTGTACTCTCAATAATCCTCAGAGCAAATACTCAGGCATCTTCTCACCATCTAAGATCCTGTTGAACAACCCAGTCAGAAACCACTGCCACCTCTCCAATACTCTCCAAGACTTCAATACCTCCACAGGTAAATCACCAGGACTTACTGTCTTTCCACTCTTCATCCTCTTCAGTGCCCTCCTCACTCCATCCTGACTAATCTTTGCTACTTCCTGGTCCACAACAGTCACCTCTTCTAGTCTTTGTTCTCTATCATTTTCCTTGTTCATCAACTCTTCAAAGTACTATTTCCATCTTCCCATCACACTACTGGCACCTGTCAATAGACTTCCATCCCTGTCCTTAGTCTGCTGCACGTCCTTCCCTTCTCTGTCTCTCTGTCTTGCCAACCTGTATAGATCAGTCTCTCTTACTGTCCAACCTAGCATACAAGTCATCATAAGCCCCTTGTTTGGCCTTTGCTACCTCTACCTTCACCTTACGCTGCATCTCCCTGTACTCCTGTCTACTCTCCTCAGTCCTCTCAGTGTCCCACTTCTTCTTAGCTAACCTCTTTCTCTGTATACACTCCTGTACCTCCTTATTCCACCACCAAGTCTCCTTACCTACTTTCCTTCCAGATGACACACCAAGTACTCTCCTACCTGTCTCCCTGATCACATTAGCTGTAGTTTTTCAGTCATCTGGAAGCACCTCCTGACCACCCAGAGCCTGTCTTAACTCCTTCCTAAAAGTCCTGCAACACTCTTCCTGAAGGAACTTTTAGTTCCTTATAATCCATCTAGAGCATTACGCTCTCAACATACCGGCCTACTAGTGGTTCCTAGAATTTATAAAAGTAGGACGGGGGCTAGAGCCTTTTGCTATCAAGCCCCTCTATTGTGGAACCACCTCCCTACCTCAGTTTGGGGGGCAGACACCCTCTCACTATTTAAGACTAGACTTAAAACTTTTCTTTTTCATAAATTTTACAATTAATGGCAACTTAGGTTACTACGTTTATTTTCATATAGACCTACACTGCTGGAGACTCAACATCCAGACTCACTGAGTTCCTCTCTCCTCCCCCTTCTCTCCAACCATCTCTGTTACTCCTCCTCCTCTCTGACCTCACTTTCCAAGTCTGCAATCACACCCTACTAACTAAACTTCTTCCCTGGAGTCTCTGTGCTCTATGTTCTCCCAGGTTTTTTCTCAGGTTCACCCCTCATCCGCCCATCTGCTATGGACCTGCTCTTCCCATCCCACCAGTACCACCCCTAACCTAATCGTCGGCTGGGGTCCGGCTTCCTTTTTCCTCCGCGCCACCATACTGTTCCACCCCTCATCCACCCATCCGCTGTGGACCATCTGCTGTGGACCTACACCTCCCAAACAACAGTATCACCACTCACCTAACCATCAACTGGGGTCCTGCTGCCTTTCTTCCTTGGTGTCATCTTACTGTTCCACCCCTCATCCGCCCAGCCGCAGTGGACCTTCCTCTGTGGACCTGCACCTCCGAGCCCACCAGTATCACCCCCATATCTCCATGTGCTGTGGACCTTCTCCTCCCAGCCCACCTGTACCATCCCTCAACTATCCATCGGCTGGGGTCCTGCTTCCTTTCTTCCTCCTTCCTCCATACAGTCATCCACACAGCTGTAATTGTGCCTTGACTTTAGCAACCTTAACCATATTGATACTGCCTCTATCTGGCCTATCTGTCACTCTCTCTCTGTCTCTCTCTCTGATGCTGTTCTTATCTTCCTTTGATTTCTTTTCCACCCAACCGGTCGAGGCGGATGGCCGCCCAAAAGAGTCTGGGTCCTGCCCGGAGTTTCTTCCTCATGGAGGGAGTTTTTCCCCGCCACTGTCACTTATGCTTGCTCTGGAGGGTTCAGTTGGGTTTCTGTCTGTTAAAGCGCTTTGAAATGTCTGCTGCCATGATTAAGAGCTATATAAATAAAACTTGATTGAAACTTCATTGATTCCTTTTTCAGCTTCCACCATTTCAGCTTCTGGTCTGCCTTTTCCCTCTTCATCTTCCTCACCACCAGAGTCATCCTACACACCACCATCCTATGCTGTTTGGCTACACTCTCGCCTACCATTACTTTGCAGTCACTGATCTTCAGATTACACCGTCTACACAAGATGTAATATACATGTGTGTTCCTACCACCACTCTTACAGGTCACCTTAGCTCTCTAGCTTCTCCTCCACCTGTTCCCTGCTCTCACTGCTTATCACAATGTCATCTGCAAACATCATAATCCATGGAGATTCCTGTCTAACCTCGTCTGTCAGCCTGTCCATCACCATAGCAACAAGAAGGGGCTCAGAGCTGATCGCTGATGCAGTCCCACCTCCACCTTGAACTCCTCTGTCACACCTACACACACCTCACCACTGTCTTACAGTCCTCATACATGTCCTGCACCGCTCTAACATACTTCTCTGCCACTCCAGACTTCCTCATACAATACCACAGTTCCTCTGTGGACACCCTGTCATCAGCTTTCTCCAGATCTACAAAAACACAATGCTTACTGCGGCTAACCTTCATTTCTCTCCTTTCCAGGACAAATCTCCACCTCTGTAGCTTCTCCTCCAGCTGATCCCGTGTCAGGAAGGGCATCCAACGTAAAACTTTTGACAAATTGAACATGCATATCACGAAAAAGAACTCTTCTTCTCAATTACTGTGACGATAGTATGTCCTTTTTTGCTTTTCCGCCATGTTTTTGTTTGCAAAAGGACATGCAGGCTAACTCTTCAATATCACTTTTCAGCGTGTGAGGAAAAAATATGGCGTTCGCGCACGAATGACCTTTGCCTTAGAGAGAGGCGATTTCGATACACAGTATTTTATTTGAATTTTTAATTGTATAAAACACAATTTTAAAAATCTGCGTAATGTAAGCATTTTTTTTAATGCAACTTTTATATGTATTTTTTCTGGCGCAGTGGCGCCGTGCCCAGAGTTTGCCCTGCCTCAAGCCCTAAGACAGCTCGGATCGGCTCCAGCTCCCAGTGACCTGCCACGGTGGATAAAGCAGTTCTGATAATGAATGAATTTCATCTTTTTCCCTGCCTCTGAATTATTGGTATATTATGTGTGTAAGGTCAATTCAATCCACTGTTAAAGAGGGAGAAGTCCATTGATATGCATAATATGGAACTTGAGTGCAAACCACTGTGTTGAATGAGAACAGCTAATAAAACAGTTGAAAATAGTTTCTTACCATTTGAATCTCATTTCTGTGACTTTAGACTTGATCTGATGTTGAAGTTAAGCTATGAGATCAGGGACAATCTGGAATTAGGCCATCCAACCCACCAGCACTTGCTTCTTCTTTTATTTTCAGACAGAGTATTGTATCAGCTCGCAGTAGATGTGACAGATAGCATCATTTTTTGTTGGATCATTGGGCTGGTCTCACTCTAGATAGTTTCTGATAGTAGTAATTGAACGCCTATATTACCAGCATGTCCCAAAACCCCCTTTTGGTCCTCAGTGATGCCATTGAGCTGAGGACTTAGAAAACAAGACCCAGGTTGTAATTATTCTTGAACAAGTCCCAGTTCAGCTTTGATTGTGGATTACTCATGTGTTTCCATCGATGCTTACATCGTGTACCGCTCAGCTCTGGTTTACTGAGGTCTCTCTCTGACTTCACAACCACCTGCTATATTTGGTCCTACTGTAGTATTAACTGTATTATTGTCGTCCTCCATTATGCATGCTTCATGTCAAGTCTGTATATTCATCATGATTTGTTGCACCTTGACAATTGACAATAACGCTGTGCTTCAACACTGCTGGAACCAGAGGTGGAGCAGGGGCCTAACCCTAACCCTAATCCTAACCCTTACTCTTACCCCTAACCCTAAACCTTCAATAACCACAGTTAGAACTTAAAGAAATTCCGTTCCAATAAAATAAACTGAAATAAACTGCAAAACGACAAATGAAAACATATAGACCTTCATGTGTTTGATATACAGTATATTTGATTATGTATTTAAACTTTAAATTATTCAATTCAATTATTTTGCCTGTCTTTATTATGAGACATCTTCCACTGTGAGGGATTGATATATTGTACATGTTCTAACTGATTTTCTACACTCGGATTAGAACTCATCAGTATACAGTACCCATCAGAGATCCGATCCTGTCTGAGGTCTTTCTGTCGTTATAACAGCTCTAGTTTCCTTTCATAGTGGATCAGTCTGAAGCAGGTTCCACCTCTTGGGCTTCTACAGAATAACCTTTATACACATCTCGACCACTTGAATGAACATAACATTTATGGACGACGGAACCTCTTCATAGCTGGAACATGTTATCATCATCACAGAAGGTTGTGGAGCTCCATGTGGTTCTGAGCCTTTGTTCCTTGAAGGGATTCTGAAGCTGAGGCTGGTTCTAACTGGTTTGTCTTCCTGATAGGATATAAAGTACTACTTGGTGTGACATTTCTGTTCATTTTTATTTACTTATTTACACATTAATTTAATGGAATACACACTACATGATGTGGCAGTGATATTAGAACTTGTTAATTTAAGCACACAGTTTTTTTTTTGCTGGATGATGTGTTTCATATCTTCATACGCATCTATTCGCCAGCCTGCTGCAGACTATTCACAGGCTCTGTTACACAGACGTTCCCACCATTTGTATAAAAGGTACAAAGACAGGGTCATTGTTCTCATGTCTGAGGCTGATATGAATGTATGATAGTGTTGCATCAAAGTAGAAAAGGAGTGATGCGGCAAGACGAGACGGGGGTCTAACTTTTAGTAGCAGCAAATTTAGCTGCTAGCAGCATTCAACAGCCAAAACAAAAAGGAAGTCCTGCTGAACTGGTGAGAAACAGCAAATCTTCATGGACTTCAGGATGAAAAGCTGCCGTGTGTCATTATGACACGAATGATTTCAGCCTCCAGTGATGTGCAGGGCAGGACAGCACTAAGCTGAACTCTACAACTCTGTCAGTTCCAATAAGGCAGCAGTCAGTTGGGTCATTTGTCTCTCTGTGGTTTTCATCAGCACTTCTGTCTTCTTTGTCATTATCATTAGCGTTTCCACCTGAAGAGGCCTCCTCAGAATTATACACACCCATACACACATTATCTCCTGTGACTGGAATGGAAAAATCAAACGGCACATTTGCTCTGAGGGAGTCTCAGGGGACAATTCTTTCAGAAGAGGATGGACACAATACAAAGGAAACTACACTAAATATGGAGTGTGCGTGTAAAACCCTACATGGACAGATGGAATTCCCTTCGTGAGAAGAAAAGGTCCAACATGAAAGTTCCTGGCGGTCTTTTACCTGGAATATTCTATACAGTAATGTACAAAATTGGAGCTTCTAGATCTTGTCTTCGCTGCGTGTCAAAGTGACAGGAGTCACTCGAACCTGAACCTGAACCCGAACTCCAGCTCGGTGAGTCACATGAGTTCATGAGTCTTAGTGAATGATTCCACAGGAGTTTCCAAGAAATGTCGACCATATGTGGATCTGATCCACCTGATTCTTTACTCCAGTTAACTTTTCAGCATCAGTTCACCGACACAATTCCCTTCTCTTTTAAGAATCACTCACCAACATTTAGTCCTCCAGTGTTTCAAGGAAATTCCTTCCAAACATTAGGGTCCATTTCAGTACAACATATCAAGCACAACATGACATTTCAATAATATTTCATCAGTTCTTACATTTTTTGTTTTTATTCATATTTTCAAATGGAAGATCATTAAGACTTCCATATTTTTTATCATACAAATAAAAAACTCTATATCCAGGATAAACTAGAGGTGAATGATGGATGAAGACATGGAGCCAGTATTCTGTGTGTTGTTGGTCGACTACTCTTTAGCAGACGGTGCCATTCTCCTGTCTGGACTTGGGGCAGGTAGATCGTGGTATGGGCTGGACTGAGGGAGCCAGGGTGCAGAAGAAGCCAGCAATGAGGGTAAGGCCAAGGCCTCCCCATGCACAGAACATGGACCAGCCATAGCCGTGGCCAATGTCGTCTGGCAGGCCGTAAAGGTAGCGTGGGTAACGGGACAGCTCAAAGTTGATGCCAGCAACGCAGGTGCAGAGGGAGATGATGCAGAAGGTTCCTGAAACGAGAAAAGGACATGCTGAAGCAGGAAGAACCCAGTGGCATCCCTACCCACCTGCTGTATGTTCAGTCACCCCCATGGCTGCACACACAACACACAGACAGAAGCTTGACGTGGTCAAAACTCCAGCAGGGTTCATCGACACTGTGACACTTCACTATTATATGAATGCAATGCTTGGTCTCTGCTGTCATGGTAACATGGTCTAACAGGTGTTCCACAACTGTCTAACCACCATCCCCTCGTGCTCAGCTGTCTGAGGGTAGATGTCGATGCCAGGTGTGAACTGGTTCAAACGACTCCTGCCTCATCACTCTACAGTTTGAATCAGACTGAAGTAGGTTTTGTTTTTGTCTGTTTCTCTGCTTTACTGTTTAATTGCCCATCAGAGGGCCTTAGAAGGAAATGGTAGACAGCCAGGAGAATGAAACAGCCTGTCAGTCCTGGTACCCTGCTAAAGACTCGGTCCTCTGCCACTCAGCTGAAACGGAGGGTTTGTTATGGTGCTAGAAGCTGCCTCATCCCGGCAGCTGTCACTCTGATCCAGCAGATTTTTTGAGCTTTTATTGCCAGACAACATAATTGACTGTTTAATTGCTTGTTCGTTACAGAACACTAATCCAGAGTTTGCACTTACCTACTGCCAAGAGGCAGCACAGCACATCAGTGTGTTGGTTAGTCTCAGCAGAAAGTCTTGTGTGTGTTTGAATAAACACTGATGTTCACGTGGTTAATCAAGCTGATTTGACTGAGTTAAATTCATGCAAGAGGACCAGAAGCCATCATCAGTGGAGCTCTGCCGCCATAGCAACCAAAGTAAAAACAAAAGACCATCATCTTTCACCCCAGGTGAACTGCATGTTTTAATGCAAGCTCACGGTAATTATGAGCAAGTCATTTAGAAGGTAAAGTGGCTTCAAGGAGGAGAGGAGGTGAAATGATGAGGGAGTGGATGTATAAGTTATTTTGTATCTCAGCATCACTGCAAATTTAGTGAAGATTAAAGGCGAGTAGTTGGTGGAAGAGAATTAATTTCCGTTTTGGAGCAATCAGAAGGGCACAAATTACAGCTACACATGAAATACAGTAAAGCTCAAACACCATCCATCCATCCATCCATCCATCCATCCATCCATCCATCCATCCATCCATCTTCCTTCACCACTCAATCCGCCGTCACAGGTCACGGAGAGTTTGAGCCTTTTTTGAGGCTACTTTCCCAATTCCCTTTATTTTTAGTCCTATTTGGACACTCTAGTTCTGTTGAGTTTGTATTTTAGCTGAAGCCATTAAATCATTGAACTGCAGTGCTGGGTACTCAGTAACAGGTTGACAACTGGAAATGGTTCTCTGGTGGCAAAGTCTTTAACTTTGGTTTTGTTGTTGGGCTCCACAAAATCAAAGCTGCTTTTCTGTTCGGACACTCAGAGAGGGGGTCCTGAGGGTAGGGGCACCTCTCTACCTTCTTCCAAATGAACACTTTGAGATGATCCATCATGGACAATTAACACTGCTGGTGCAGATAAAGAGTTGTCCTGTTCTGTCAAAGAGATACCTAAGCTTGACAGATAAAGACAGAACTTAAAATTGAATTACTTGAACACTTGTGCAGAATGCTGGGTGACTCATGTTAAATAGTCGAATGATGCAAAATATTAATAGTGGAATTGTTACATCAAGAAGCAACGATAACCAATGAGCAGTTCAACGCTGTTGTTGAGACATTATTTGAGGGAAAAGAGATAGAGGAAGTGTGAAAAAATCAAACAAATCCCGATGTCAGCTTCAACAACAACCTGAAAATCAGAAATATTAACGGATGATGTCCTGGCACAGCATGTAGAAACCATTCAGAGTGCATATCTGTTGTCTTTGATGAGTCTACAGATGTTACTGACAATGCCCAGCTTTTGGTGTGGGTCAGGTTCCTTCTCAAAGACAAGGAGCTCTGTGAGGACTTGCTGTTTGTAACAACACTAACACACACAAGAGAAGAGGACATATATGCAGCAATAAAACAAAGACAGACATAGATCTGAAACAGTGGGTCTCTGTCACAACAGATAGGGCTCCTGCAATGGTAAGAAAAGAGAGGGGGGCTTTGCCTCGGATGAAAGAGGACAACCCAGGTACCATTCCTTACCATCAATCAGACCGTACTGTGTGCCACTCTATCAAATCATTTTTTCTGAATTCATTATCACAGCGATGAAACTCATAAACTTCCTTAGGACATCCTCAAACCTTCCGCATTGCCTCTACGGAGGATTTCTGGAAGCTGTTGCGGCAAAAGCCAAAAGCCTTACATTGCGCAGCGGCCGAGTAAAGGCAATGCACTGGAGCGGTTCTGGTCTGTCTGAGAAAAGGCAATGCACTGGAGCGGTTCTGGTCTGTCTGAGAAAAGGCAATGCACTGGAGCGGTTCTGGTATATTTTGGAAAAAAAAAGCAGCTTTCTTAGAGAAGGTCAAGAGTCAGGGAGCAGCACAGTTTTCACTTTTTTTGCAAAATGACTATGGCTGCCTTTTTGGTTGATATTACATCACATCTCATGAGCTCAATTTACGGTTAGTTGCCCACAATATTTTTGTGGACAACTAACCGTTCTCCACAATCATATTTGTTACTTTTATCTAAACAGGAACTCACACTTCAAAAAACAAACCACAAGAAATGTAGAAACATAAGTCTAATGTGAATTAGACCAACCACTGACTGAACATAAGTTCTTCATTCAACACGGAACGTAAGACACCTTTGACACACCATAGGTTTGTAAACGTATATAAATCATTCATAGCTCTGAAATAGTTCAAATCCACTCTGATCCTTGCTGGACACATTCTTCTTAAAATGTCTTCTGCACTGCAGTCAGACGAACCTTCAACCTTATTCTTCCTGCGCAGATAAATTGCCATCTTTGATTGGCCCAGAAGAACATTTAGAATCTACCACTGGTTTTTGTGATTCCTCCCATATTTCAAACCTGTTTGTAGAAAGTATGAAAGAATGAGGAAAACATTTTATCTAAAAACAGGAACAAATTGTCAAGTCTCTGACAGTCTAGACAGCAGTGAAAAACAGTTTCTCTGCGAGAACAGAATGAACAGTTCTCCAATATATTTGGATTCAAACTTGTAACCAAACTGTTGACGGCCACAGCACCGTGTAAAATCCTCCATTGGAGATCCCCAAGCTTTTTGTCAATGGTGGCAGTCAGATTTTCTAAGTCAACTCACCTCATCCCACTACCCAGAGAAAGAGTCTTGTTTGACAGATGAGCTCCACCTGCATGGGCTCTCCTGTCATATGTTCCCCTGTTATATATAATTAATTATGCACAGGCAAAGTCTGCATGTCTATTGTTTGATAAAAATGTGTGGAGGGGGTTCATATATTTAGAGGGTTTCAGTTACTTTAAACGGGGAAAAATGTGTTTGAAAATGTGTTTGCGTTGTGAAGGTAATCTGTATTTTGCAGCTAGAGCTGAAGCAGAGACACAAGAGATTATATAGAAAGTCAAAAAGTGAGGGCTCTCAAAGGAATGTTAAATCAAAATGACAAATCTTTCTGATAAATGTTGATACGCAAACAAAATGAATTTAATACATCAGAAAAAAGTCTTGGTATTGTGAAGTATTATTTTAAAAGAAGCCTAACCTCCTAGGATCAGAATCCTGATGGTGAGGAAGTTGGGCCCGTCTGTCTTTACAATATCACGTGTAAAAACAATCCCCAAAATTTCTCCAGCTTCAGAGGATTTTACTCCTCATGCTTTATCAAGCCTGGACATTCAGACTGGCTAGAGTGGAAAAACGAAGTGGAACAGTGGACCGCAGATCATCACCACTAGTGGGCAGCAGAACACTACAGTCCAGTTGGGTTTGTCTAGTGTGTGTGTGTGTGTGTGTGTGTGTGTGTGTGTGTGTGTGTGTGTGTGTGTGTGTGTGTGTGTGTGGGCTTACCTCCCATGAGGAAGAGGAGGCCAGCCACGTACTGCATGAGTCCTCTGTCCCAGCAGCAGCCCAGCACACCAATGACCCACCCGAACAGGATGATGGCCACCGCCATGCCCATGAAGCCGGCCGTCATTCGCCGCAAGTCTGAGGAAAGAGCCAGAGAAGTGTTACCAATGACCCAGCAGCGGCACGAGCATTACGAACACTGGTGTTTGACACTACGGTCAAACCCGACGTCCCAGTGCTGCCTGGAGGGGACCTGAAGCAACATCACTCTGTTCACGTTCCTCCAGCAGCGTAGGAGCAAACAGGAAGCTGTGTTGAAGGGGTCATGATGGCAGTCTGATTAATCAGGCTCCTAACACTCCCATTCATTATCTGTATGGGTGGAGTTCAATCCATGTGTATCCACTCACATTCAAATGTGTACTACACATTTACAGGAATCTTAAAATGTATATTCAGAATGCATGATTATAGGTAAACCTCGGTTTACCTTTTTAACTGGTTCCAGGAGACGTGAGCTAAATTAACTCGCCTCCAGACTCAACTGTAGATAACATTCCCAGTTCTTTACTGAACTTTATTTATGGATGCATTTTAACAATATTTGTTAATATGAATGCATTTGAAGCTGACAAACAGTTTAATTTATTTTTTAATATAATACAGAAAAAAACATCTCTGTCTTGTCTTCAGCTCTTCTTCCTCATCGTGGGTCACGGGGGTTGCTATGGGCTAATAATTTGATATGTTTTATTCTGATTTAATGTACAGTAACATGATATTATGTGCTTTTAACAGTTTACTAGTGATTTAATGATTCCAATATTTGTAGAATGACGTAAAATTGTTTATTTTTCCATGTATTTTTTTATTCTGAAAACCAACATATAATTGAGAACCACAGAACTCCAAACTAAGAACAGTAGGCTGAGCTAGACCTGCACTGAAAAAAATCCCCAAATCTGATTCAGTCAGTCAGCATATTAATATTCATGAGGAGATATCAATAATTAGCCTCCACTGTTTGTTATGAATATAGCTTTACAATCGTATGTCCAGCATGCCTGAGAACTTCACCTGAACAGAAGGATTATACACCAGTCACAACAGATCTTGTGACTGGTATCCAGTTCATTACCAGCGTTAATGAAATAGTGATGCAGGAGCTATTTCTTGCTTTGGTTGCTATGATAACAGTAGCGTGATCATCCATCAGCTCTTCATGCTGAGGTCAGAATCTTTTCTTCATTGACCAACTCATGTCGGCTGTTGTTGCTGCTGTTGATCTTCCATCTTTGACGTCCAGCTGACTGAACCTTGATGCTGAATGTGTTGGGAAACGGGTTTAGATTCTGATTCTGTTCATAGAGCTGTCAAATCAGTCAAGTAGATCAGCATCTGAACTACAACCATGCAGCATTATACTCCAAATCAGAATCAAAAATCAATTCCATGTGATGTCTGGTGATTCAGAAGTTATGGTTCACGTGTGTATTAGGTATATTAGTTCATGCAGATATTAATTTCCTTCCGCATCTGATGATTAAAGAATAGGACCATTGGTGCTCATCGCTCGGGGAACCGGTTTATTCCATTATCTAAATTAATTTGCTCTTCAGTCACAGAGGAACATGCTGACCTAGCAGTCCACACCATGAAAAGAACCTCTAAAGCAGACCAGTGTCAGAGGCGCCGCTGCGCAGTTTGTCACTATTTAGGCTTTTTATAAGGAGGTGTTGAGGGAGGAAGTGAAGGCATGTCGATGCATCCAGGATCATCCAGACGACTGGCTACCCCCACTCATCCATGTCTAGTGGGTAAAGACTCCATTCACTCGTGCTCACAGGAGGCGTCTGGTATTCCACACATCCAGCCTATTGGACACCACATCCTTAGATGCTGACCAGTTAAAGGGACAGTAAAGTTCATTTTAAGTGACATATATGTTATTCATCATGATGAAAAATAGAAGAAAAAATAAATTTATATGTGTAGCATCCTCCCTTTGGTCAGAAAAGCTTAAAATCTGCGCTGCAGCAACTTCCGCATTCAGTGGTCACGTGGGCGACATACGTCACTGGGGCCAAACATATCTCTGTCAGGATGTGATTCATGTAAAGACACCTGGGATGAGTTGCTAGATGGTTTACTGTGTGTATGGAAAAGTTAATCGCGGTACCCATGCTAACGCGCTAGCCCGTCAAAGGGATTTTCCATATTATATTAGCATTGAGCTAGCCGCCAGTCATTACTGTTGGACTGTGTGGAATAAATATTCTAAAGAACGACAGGTCCTTGTCTTTGTGTTTTCTTGATGTTCCTTTGACACAACCGTTCACCTCACAGGTAACCATGATATTTTCGGTGTTAACAGCGTCTAGAATTGCATTGTTTCTTGAACCCTAACCCTAACTGAAACCATGGCTTTTAACATTGACCATCAAACAGAGCTCAGAAGACCTTACTCTCTGCAAATAACACCTTTTAAAATAAGGTCAAAAACTCTTGTGACCTCTGTTTACCTCTGATTATGAACACAGAACAGTAGACTGTTGCTCTAGACTCAAGAATGGCGTCAGTGTTCCAAAAATGGAACAAATTGAAACTGTGTGGGTGACAGGGAGATATATCTAGATATAGTACTAAGATCTTCATTGTGTGCATGAAATCGCTCCTACTGTGTGGAATCCAGACTCATGACTTGACAGCAATTCTTCTGCTTCTTCCTCTTCTAAAATATGTGTTGCTTATAGACAAAAATGCCTTACAAAAACAGACATTGTTCGACAAGCGAACACTCAATAAAATCTGAGAGGGAATAGACAAAATAGCTGGTTTGGACAGAACACACATAGACAGGACAATGATGGGTTCCTCTGACCGCTAGAAGATTGACTGACTCTACACACCCAAGGGCCAGGAGTAGTCCATAAAGAGAACTCTGATGATGATGATGATGATGTAGAATAACCCCAAAATATTCATGCTTCAGGATGACCGGCTTCACTACATCGTGGATT